>NW_008622796.1:0-69183 GCF_000691845.1 Merops nubicus | reverse complement strand
GAATGTTTAATGTTCTCATTATTGGTTACGCTGTTGTGTATATTTCTCTGTCAGCACTGCGGACCCATCTGAACTGCCAAGGCACTTCAAAGCCCTGCAGGTCATTTATCATCCTCCTGACGCTGCGAATGTTCAGCCTCAGCTGAGTGCCAGGGATTTGTTATGACTTGAGAGCCAGCTGACAGACAGGTCTGCTGCAAAAAGGATTCCTTTTTGTCACACTGCAAAAACATCAATGTTCCTATAATGGCCTACAACTGTCAAAGGGGACTGCCACCTGACAGTTGTGTGGTCTCACTAATTTGCAGCCCAGTGACTTGTTTCCTTGAGTTTAGATTCAGTTACGGTGTCACATGCAAACAGGTCACCATCTGTCGTCCTGTGCCAGGGGGCACGTTGTAGAGGGTGGGGGGAATAGGGGTGGCAGGGAGAAAGAGGGGGAGAGAAAGAAAGGAGGAAAAGATGAAGTGGTGAACTGGGGGTGGGGAACTGCGAGGGGAAAATAAAAACGCCTATGCAAATCAAAGCCGTGTCTTTATTGCAGATTCCCATTTCCTGGATGTTTCTAGCCCACCACAATGTGAATCTATGAAAGTTTGGATCAAAATCGAGGCAGGGAAAGAAAGGACCTTGCAAGCAGCCAGAGCTAAGGGGGTGGGGGTGTGGGCAGGGAGAGAGAGAGAGAAATATCAGGGCTTTGTTTCCTTTCCCAGGCCATGACATGATTAATCGTTTTCTTCTGATCTAATTTTGGAACATGAAAAACAGCACATTTGTCTTGAAGAAAAATGATGTGCCGTACTGCGCAGATGGAAATTTCGAGCAATGAAAAAGATTAAAGTGAAATTCCACTCCTTAGACCTAATCATGAGTTGTAGATTATTCTGTCGTTCTAACCAGATGGTAGGCTTGATTCCACAACCCCCTTCTTATATTAATGAATACTAGACTGTTATATTTGACTTAGGTAAGTGAAATGTCTATCAAGCCTAATGGACTGCCAGCCAGCATAACACATGTTGTACCACTGAGGGTCCTTGCTGCATTTTTCATGTTTTATACTAATGTAGAACATTTTGTTTCCTACTGTTTTCCATCATTGTCACTGTTTGCTAAATATTTTCACATGTAGAGGGAAAAAAGTAAAAAACTTGTGTCCAGAGCTAATTTCCTCACGTTGGTCGCAGCTATAATTCTGCAAGTAAAACAGTCACCCGAAGGAATGCATACAAGAACTCAATAGTAACTTGATTAAGTTCCCAGTCAACAAGACTGCACTAGGCTGTATGTTAACAAACCTAATTATAGGCAACATGGTGATAAATTGTGCAGGGTGCGTGTAGCACATCTCTGAGGTCATGTCTAGAAAAGAAGTTTTGCCCCAGGGGACAGGGATGGGGTGTCATTTCTAAATAAAGTAAACACAGGTTCACTGATGTTTCCCATTGGGTTGCCTTCCGCTTTCTGACAAATGTTTTTCTAGCAGAGATGTCCCAAGAGATCTTCACGAGAATGGAAGAACAGAGGAATGATAGGCTAGGGGATTCTTTTTAACCTTTCCAACTGTGCAGTCCTGTGACTGCCATGTGATTTCTACCATACTTGGACTTGTCAGAGTCATGGGTACTGGTGATCATATGTTAGGATGGATGCCACCACTTGTGATTAAAAATCATGTTATCATTTTCAGAGTTTAGCTGAACAAATACTAATTGTCACGTGTGCTGAATGGGAGAGCAGGGTGGGAACTCTTCCTTGTACGTAAAGTAAAAGAAAAGGTGAGAAGCTCTGGTTTCTCCTGTTGAAAAAACAACAGTTGGACCTTTGTTACACCCAGCATGTGTGTGAGTGCCTGCCCCTGGTTCTGTCAGAGAGCATGCCACCAGGTAGAGGAAGCACAGTGCTAATTTTAGACACTAGAAGAATCAACAGGATGCATGGATCAAGTTACTCTCTGCCTAGGAGAGGACTAGTCCAGAAAGTTGAGTAAGCAGGTAAGACGTGTCCAAATCTGGACTTACTGAAGTGTGATAGATACAGTGAAGTTCTAAATCTTTATTTAGGCTGACCAAATCCTGTAAGAAAAGCAAGCCACCAAAGTGCAACTCCTAATGGAGTAACTAGGAAACTTACATTTGAAGTAGAAAACCTTTTTGATAATGCAATTAATGTAAGGCTTACATTATTGCTTTAGTGATTTTGTTCTTGGATTTTAAAAAAATGTTTTTTAAGTTTAGAATCCCAAGCTCTGAAGGGCAGACCTTCCTCAGCAAAATTATCATTTATGTTAACTACTGAATAAGGACTTTTGGATTGTGCCATAGAATAAATTCCAAATGGCCCTCCAGTTGTGAGTACTCTGAGCTATGGATGTTCTTTGTCAACAGTTTTTCTCATTTTCTCACACATGTAACATTTTTTGAAAGGATAAGTTGAGGAAGTCCTGAGCAGAATGCCTGTTTTGCTTATTGTATCTTGGCCACACTAAAAGCACATTAATTGGAAGCCTCAAATTAGTGTGTGTCAAAATGTTTTGCCTTGTAATTGATTTTAATTACAAAAAAAAATATTTTTTCTATTTGCACTGATCAGATCTGTCCAAGAACACAAGCTAAAATACCAAGACACTTTCACCACATTTCTGTTATGGTTTGATTTAGATTCTGTCTTAGCCCTCCTTCAAACTTGCTCTCATGGCATTAAATTTTTTCATTGATGAGAATGCCTATGCAAAATGTTACGTGGCAGGTTTATTTCAATTCATTCAGGACAAAATTCCCACTTTGTCTGCATTCACTGAGAGTAGTATAGAAGAGTCAGTTACCCCTTTAAAATGATCTGTGCAGATTACCAGCCTGTGTAGTTCATAACCTCCGGGGAAAACTGGCTTTTTGCAGTGTTGCTTCTCTTTTGCACAGGGCGTGTGCAGCTGAGTTGGTAGTGAAGGGAAAGTAATTTGTTCCTGACAAGGGCCAGTAGCAGACTATTTCTTCTCTGGCAGAAAGTGACAATCAAGCAGGAAATTGTGACTGCAGTTCCTTATTTTAACTGATCCTTCTTAGGAGCTGGTAGACATAACTTAGTTTTCAGCTTGTTTTCCTCGGTCTCACAGTTTTGTTTTCCATGAAATGTCAAGGACCTTGAATTCCTGCAGTGTTTACAGTTTGGCCTGTGGAATTCGTGGCCTGCTCAGAGTGCTGCAGCTTTACAATTTTATCATGAAAGTAACACAGGAAAGGCAGCCACTGCTCTTCACCAGTAGCACTCTGTGAGAATAACTGTAGCTTGGGGAGAGGACTTTGACCTGCTGAGGAAGGGAGGAGCATATCTGAAAGGGAGAGCAAACTGTCTTCTTGTTGAATCCTTACTAAGCCAACTTGTTTCCAAGTGGAGATCTGGATGGATGGATAGCTAACTATACTATAGCTATATGTAAGCCTCAGAAAGTATTTGTCTTCCTGGAAGAGTGTATTATAGCCTTTCAGTTCTGCAGTGGGTTACCATCATGCTGTAACTTTGATGGCTGTCAAGTGATGGGAGCAGGAAATAAAGGTCTGCTGTTTGTGCTCAGTAACCCTGACCAGGAGGGCAGGACCCTGACCACATGGAACATCTATACAGTTTTGGAAGAAGGTTACCTACAGCAGAGTCAGCAAGATGTTTGCCAGTTTCCATGGGTCCAAGCTCTGGATGCATGCTCAGAGCTAGCGTGCTCATACTCATGTTTCAAATCAGTATAACTACATAGACCTTATAGCTCCAAATCAACCTAATGTTAACTTTCTGAAAACAATCCATAGGTCCTGGGGCATTTCTTATGAGAGGATCATTTACTTGTGCAGTGGTTGATGCCCTTCTAAAATCCTAGGTCATGCAAAGATAGCTTTTACACACTACCTTCACACACCCTACCCTTCTCAGTTGCCTCCCTTACCTCTGAGAAAATGACCTTCTGACACGAGGCTCAGGTCATCGGATGCCAAAGCCATTCCCCCCACGGGCAAAGGGGATCCCTCTGATGGGACTGGGGGCAAGGGAGGAAGGAACATGCTCTTTCTCATCTCAACTGCAAAACCATTGCTTACAATAGTTCTCATGAGAAGGATGACAAGTCTCTCCCCCTCTTTTTTTTCCCCCCAGAGTTTATTTCCATTTTGCACATATTCCTAATTTCCTGTCCATGCACTCTTCTGGCTTTTGTACCCTGTAACTTTCATCAGTTTGTTTCTTTCCTCTCAGATGTGCTCAAGGCACAGCAAAAGTTGATACAATCTAATACAAACTTCCCTCTTTGCTGTATCATAAAATGTAGTGCCTGGTGTGTTCATTCCCCTCCTGTCATCAAGTGCCAGCCTCAGCAGTGCTTAGTACCTCCAGGTTCTTCCTGCTGTCATCTTCACTTCCCCCTAAGGACTAAACATTTAAAAAACAAGAAATCCTAACTGAGATCCTAAGCAACACTTGAACCATGCTGATCTTGGGTAAACAGTTCCCAGAGTGTTACCATTCCTGATGTTGAAAGAGCAGATCAGTGAAAGAAAAGAATGTACATACACATTCTCGGTAATAAGGCAGCCAGCTAATTTCTAAATATTGAAAGATTCCTTTAGAAGCTATTAATTCTGTTTATGTTTAAAATTATAAACAAGCTAATGAGCCTAACATTTACTTATGAAAGACTTACACAATTTTTAATAGGAGCTAATGGTTTAAGGCTTAATTTAGGGAGAGGAACAAAAAAAAAAAAACCCCAAGTAAACCTGGGTGCTTTTTTTCCCCTCTATTTCTTATATAAGTATTTATATATTGAAAATTTTCTTCATTAAACTGCTTTTTGCAGAAGGAATATGTATCACCCTTTGGGCAGAACTTTTTTTGTCCCAACACATGCTTGTGTGGGAGGTGATATCAGGTGCTGAAGGAACACCTGATCTTTTGTTGGCCAGAGGCTAGCCTTTCAGCATGAAAGCAGGTCTATATTGAAAGGTAAAACCTAGGTCTTTGGTAAGATGCAGAATTTCTTGCTTAAACAGTACTTTAGGCTTCTCATTCCAAATAATAGGTTGGGTTGTGTCAGGGCCCTAATTGGACTTAATGGCTCTGGTGAGGTTTGCCTGGGACCCCCACCCACAATCCTTGCCTGCAGGTTTAGAAACCCCATTTCAGCTCAACCTTGGGCACCCAGCTGCCACCTAGGCCAAGTTACAGGTGTTCCTGTGCCACCCCTCTGCTGCTTTGGCTTCCTGACTGGTTTTCTGGAGTGGGCTACAGACCTGTGCTGCAAGGTAGCTTTGTCTCCTGCCCTGTGTCCTGAGTGGACCTTAGGCCTGTGTCGCAGACCCATTTGCAGCCTCCCTGGGAAGATCCTGCACTTGACTGTTCATCTCACCTTTTCTGGAACTGTCAATGGACCCCACCACAACCACCAGCCCAGTCCTCTTCAGACAATGTGGGGCTGAATTCAGGCTGCCCTCATTTCCCAGTTTGTTCTCTTGCTGCTTCCTAATGAGTGGCCTTTTTAAGGATTCAGGATCAGTACGTATGCCATGCAGCAGGAGAGCTACCAGCTAGCCTTCCTTTAGTCAAAGTATGGCACCTCTATGGCCCTGTCCATGTTTCTTGCTCAAGAAAAACAAGGTCTGCTTGAACATCTCACTGCTACATGTGGTACAACTCTGCTCAGGGCTCTTGCACCAAAGTTGAAGACTTCTTCTCAGGCCCATGAGTTTTCAAAGGGCTGGGGAAATGTCCATCACTAATTCTACTTGTTATTGCACCTGTATAAGGAGTTCCTGCTTCAACATGTAATCTTGTTTTATTTAGGCACAGAAGTCTTTAACCTGCTGTGTGACTTTGTGCAGATTCAAAACAGCCTCCCTGGCCCATTTGTTAGTGGAAGTAATAATGTTCCCCTGATGCAGTGCCAGATTTACACAGAATTTGAAATGTTCTTCTACATGAGGTGCTGTGTTCTGTAACACTCAAGGAGAGCATAATTTCTTTGGGGGTATATATAAATACACTGTTATCTTAAAAAAACAGTATTTCTAAATGAAACAGTTGAACATCTAGCCTGTACGCTATTTTCTGTTGTTATTGCTGTTTTTTTAAAAGCATATACTCACAGTAAATTCATACCAAATTTCTCAGAAAATTTGATAGGAGAGTACTTGAAGAAAGGCTTCAGCGCTATTGGTGAGCAGCCAACATAAGCTGACAATAGCAGATGACTGTGGTGAAATACTGGTTTCCTTAGTCCTGCCTCCTCCTCTTTCTGGGGTGTTGGTTCTGAGAACAATTATTAGCCAATGGCTTTAGCACATTGCTAAAATTAATCTCCCAACTGATGTAAAATTAATCACCACAGAATTCTACTTTTATGGAGAATAGTAGCCACAGGAAATAAGGAAATCTTGCCTACCTCTATCCTATGACATGAAAGTTAAACTCTAACCTAGGTTGGTGTCAGGGGCAAGGAAATTTAGAATTGTGATTTATATGAACACCTATAGAATTTAAACACTAAGTTTTCATTAATCTCAGTAACAATTATTTAGCTAAATCCCCATAACCTTTCAAAAATACCCCAGTGTTCTACTACTAATTTTGTCACGTTGGTACATAGTGACAGATTCTGTAAAACTACTTCCATAAATGAACAGAATCCCAAAGTGCCAGACTGATGAATACCAGTAAAAACCTACAAGACAACCTGATTAGATTTCCTGTGGTAAAAGCGTATTATCAAACAAAATACAGTTTTTGAAATACAACACCCCAAAAGAAATACAGTAGGCTGAAAAATCCCATAATGAGAAATCCGCAAGCCTAAATATTTGGTGTTTCTGATTTGCTCACTTCCTCAGGTTAATGTTTCTTCAACATGTTTCCAATTCTTTTTTTTTTTTTTTCCACCTGAATTGGTAGTTGTACTTTCAAAGGTGATGATTTGCAAATGATGATTTCCAGCCTACTGTATTCTGTGTATGGCAGAATGTCCATCAAGACGCCTGTAGCTGACATTAGTAGTGCAATCATTCAAAATGCAGCCTGACAGCATTTCAATCAATTCACTTTTCAACACTAGACATCACATAAACGTGGCAAACCCAGCACCAGCTCTGCTTGTAGTGTGATATCAAATAGGTTAGCCTTGGGTCCTAAGGCAGAGGCTGTCTCTTGAACTGCTACATTAAGAAATGACTTTGTCAGTGATACTCTTGGAGATTAACATTCCACCAAAACTGACCCTCAACCTACAATACAATCTAATCCCTTTACTCCTTGTGTTTCTCTCTCTCTCGGCACAGCCTGCGGGAGCTCTGTATCTGCTAGATGAGTCAGCCACAGAGTGCACCTTTTAACCTCATGCTGTAGAGATTCACATTTACAACGATGGCATGAGCAGAATGGCAGCCTTACGTTTATCAAAATTTGCCCCAGGGCTGAGCTCACTGGGGTCGGCTTCTTCCCGTTAGGAGCAGCTGCATTGCAATACCCCTGGAGGCACCTTGGGGTGGGAAATTTCACAACTTTTCTTGCTGTCTTGGTGGGTGTATCAAGACCTACCTTTTTAAAACAGTAGGGGAAGCACTAGGACAATATCCAGCTCTTCTCACACTGCTGTTGAGATGAAGAAGTCTAGCTACTGCCATGCCAGGACTTTTTTGTCTTATGCTAGGGATGAAGAAAAGGTCAGTTACTAGTGCTCTTTTAAGTTCTCATTTAACTTCCGTATTTTGGGCTGAAGTAAGGTCTAGTCCTTGACCCACAACAACCTATACTGTGTCTGGTGGATCTTCTGAGTCAGATCCATAATTCCCTTTAAGTGAGACGACAGCTAGCGACTGTTGAACACCATTGGGGTGCCTAAGAAAGCAGGCAGGCACTAGATGTGCCCAGGATTTCAAGTTCAGAGGAATGAAAAAGGCATGCTAACACTCATAAACCTTAGAAGGACAGTGTGAATCCCTTTCCTTCTCTTCTGTTTGCTATGAGGCTTTGGTGCTGATAGGATAAATGAAGAGGGTGAACAGCAGGGAGATGAATAAGATGAAACTACTGGAAAGGCATTGTCAGCTGTCCATAACAGTGGCATACAAAAGGGCATGCAGACCACTGTGCACCGTGGGTGTAGTTTGGGCCTTCTGCAGGAACCAAGGAGTGACCTCAGGAGATATAAATGGGGACCCAGGTGTGAAAAATTTATAAGGAGAGAGTTTTAATGTGGCTTATTTACTATATGCCTCACTACCACCCCTACTAGTGCAGTAGAAGCTGTGATCTTTTAAGCCTACAGGGACAACACCTGTTTCAGTCACTACCACCCCTACTAGTGCAGTAGAAGATGTGATCTTTTAAGTCTACAGGGACAACACCTGCTCCAGTCCTCTGAACCCTGTTAAACCCCTTCCCTTCTTCCTTTCTGAACCCTGTTAAACCCCTTCCCTTCTTCCTTTCTGAACCCTGTTAAACCCCTTCCCTTCTTCCTTTCTGAACCCTGTTAAACCCCTTCCCTTCTTCCTTTCTGAACCCTGTTAAACCCCTTCCCTTCTTCCTTTCTGAACCCTGTTAAACCCCTTCCCTTCTTCCTTTCTGAACCCTGTTAAACCCCTTCCCTTCTTCCTTTCTGAACCCTGTTAAACCCCTTCCCTTCTTCCTTTCTGAACCCTGTTAAACCCCTTCCCTTCTTCCTTTCTGAACCCTGTTAAACCCCTTCCCTTCTTCCTTTCTGAACCCTGTTAAACCCCTTCCCTTCTTCCTTTCTGAACCCTGTTAAACCCCTTCCCTTCTTCCTTTCTGAACCCTGTTAAACCCCTTCCCTTCTTCCTTTCTGAACCCTGTTAAACCCCTTCCCTTCTTCCTTTCTGAACCCTGTTAAACCCCTTCCCTTCTTCCTTTCTGATCCCTGTTAAATAATATATTTCATTTTGTTAATCTTCAATTTGGTGCAAGGTTTTCATTACCCCTGCCTTCCTTATTTACCTCTCTACCTGGGAAACTGAGGGATAAGGGAGGTGGGACACAGTTCTGCCTTCTAACCGGGACAGAACACCGATTCAATCCAAGGCACTAGGCAGGATGGTGCTGAGCACATTAGCACACTGATCCTACAGTCAGGGATGGCAGGTTCATGTTTCTTGTACAGGGCAACGGCTTCCTCACAGCGTGCACAGTGAAACTGATAACAGCTGGTCTCAGCAGCAGCTTTGTGCCACAGTGGGCAGGAGGTTCGTGTCCCCTCACCCTGCAGGACCTGCCTGTAATGACATTCCTGGAGCTCCACGGGGGACACTGCCCTAGTCATTGCTGCTACTCTTGCCAAGAGACTCCACATCAGGAATGCGAGTGCAGTGGGAGACACACATCCCACGTGGCACAAGAGAAGTTAATGTAGGGTCCAGTAGCCTTCACAGATTAATCAAACAGCTGTGCAGAAAAGGCTGTCATACATATTTGCAGTCATAGAATCATCAAGGTTGAAAAAGATCATCCTGTCCAACGGTGAACTCAACACTACCATGACCACTAAACTATGTCCTGAAGTGCCATGTCTACACATTTTTTGAACACCTCCAGTCCTAGCAGAGTTAGCGGAGGGAGAGGAATTCTGTCTTAGAAGATGCTGCAATAGAAGCAGTATACAGAAAGACTTTGAGAAAGGTAGGAAATTGTATAGACGTGGGTAAAATTATTCAGAGCTGCTTAACTCAGTGTCTCTGGGCTGGAGGGAGGCTCTTTTCTCTGAGGAATGACTTAATCTCTTCCTGGTGGAAATGCTGGGCTCTGGAGTTAGACTGGATGCTGGTGACCCCCAGGTTAGGGCAAGGTCCTTGCAGGCCTGCTTAGCCAGCTCTTTGGGACATTCTACTGGCTGGTGCACTGTCAACATGTGGACTCACGGGTAGTAAAAGGACTCACAAGCCAGCCTGAGTACTTGCTGGGAACACAGATGTGCTCTGTAGATTGCTTTGTTATTTATGTGAAACAACTGTTTTTTATTAAGAAGTGTTGAAACTAATAATAAATGTTTATAAATTACTGTAGTATATTAAAATGTTGACATAATACAAATATTTCTTAGGAAAGTGAATAAATATATAAAGCTACATTGTTTTGCAGATGAATTCATTAGGATTTATTACAGGAAATTACAATCAATTAAAATATTAAGCATTATGATGGCTTGCTTGGAGAATGGATATGTTATTTTCACTATTATTAATAATTTCAATGACCAACTTTAAGTACTGGCCATTTCCCCCACACATCCCAGAGCAATGATTTTTATGTGGCATCTAAAATAGACTTAGTGGTTTTGGTTACTTTGTAGTACGCAACAAATAGTTGAAAATAAACTTAATTTCCTAGTTCCTAAATGGAAAGAGAAGCTCTGGATGTCCCTTAATCAGTTATGACTTAGCTTGGGAGAGCTGGTTTGTAGTATGCAATAAGAAATGTATTTCTCCAAAGTTTTCTACATTATAATTGACATGCCAGGAGGCCAGGCTTCCCCCTGCAACTGGTATTTATGTCCTTTCTGCCATCAAACAACAGTCTGTGTGCTCAAAAGCCTGCTGCCCTTACACTTACTGTATTAAACTGGTCTAAGAAAACGTACTGCCTCAAAAATATCTGTAGATTATGATAGTCTCACTGCTGGACCTATAATTGTCCCTGGTGCTAACATGGTTGCCCCTACTACAAATCTTATAAATCTCAAGTCATCGGAACTATTTCACAATATTCAGACCACATGCCTTCTTCTAACACCTTTATGCTCTGATCTCTCAGGTTGCTACTTCTGACTAATGTGCTGTGCTTGGGACAGACAAGCTGCAATATAGAGATGAGCATTTTTCACTGCTCAATTACCACAGCTAACTTTGCACCCAGTATCTGGGTAGAAATGGGAGTGTCGGGCCCACCGTACCTCTGACCACCCCACCCTCTCCCTATGGTACTACTGAAGCATCCCCTGAATTCCAGTTGTCCTTACTGTTTCACACAGGCCCTGCACTGATGGGAGCAATGGCAGATAGACATTGGTGCTATCTCCTCAGTGCCTAGACAATCAGCATGCAACCCATAGCTAAAGTGGATGAAGGTGATGAAGACATCTGAATTGATTTGGTGCTGATATTCAGCTGTTGGAACCCATCACCAGACTGTAAAAGCAGTGAGGTGGATTAGAAGGGCATTTTGCCTGACTGAAGAGCACAAGTGTTGTTTGAGCATGGTAGGTTTGCTTTATGCTAAAGCAATACATAGTTATTCCAGTGTATGGGATGTGGGATTTAAAAAAACATGTAATTAAATTTTTAGATGTTCTTCTGTGAGTTGCTAAATAACTTCAGCGCTACTGAACAGATAAAAAGTGGATGTTGTAAATAGGTTTGGCTGTCTGGAAGAGGGTGAGGAAGGAGTATTATAATAGACTTCCTTTTAGTTTCCTCAACTGTTTTTTTTTTCTGTATTTTTAACAAAGAGAAATGAATAAATTCTTCATGAAAGTTGCTGGATGGGCAACTCTGTTTGTGTTCACAGATCCTGGAGGAACAGCAGTGGATTCCCCTGCCTTGCTTTACCTTCTAGGCTTGTTCCTTGTGTGTGTCTCAAACATAAGGAGCTCTGTTTGATCATTACTCTTTTTCGTGTTGAGACTGTCCAAGGTAAGTATTTGCTTTGTATTTCCTCCCCCCCCCGTTTTGTTTTTCACTCATTAGGAGTGGTTAGCCATTGAGTAGGCATGACCAGATCAGCTGACACAGGTTGAAGGATGCTAATCTGATGTTAATAGCTTGTATTAGCAGTAAAAGTGCAATTTTATTAATGTTACCTTAAAAATAATTTTGTATTGAAGGACTTTCTAAGCAGGTATAAAAAAAATGCCTGGAATTTGCTATATGAGGATATATGATGAATATGCATTAATTCAGAAAAACTGCTATGTTATGAAATCAGTTATTGCCATGCCTTTAGTTCTGATGCATTTACAGTAATGTTTTCCCTCAACAGGCCTTGACTGAGATGGGATCCTTCTCTTTCCATTGTTACAAATTTTTTGTTGTTGTTGTTTCTACGTTTTAAACAGTGATTTCTTGTTGCAAAGCACTTTGGTATGCTGTGCTCAGAGGGAAGACATAGATTTCTATTACTGTCAGAACTGAGTGAATGCTAAAAAAATAACTACTCAAATTTAGAAATAACTTAAGCTGGATTTGTGCTGTTGTTGATGGATGCAGTAGTGTTTGAAAGAGTTGGTCAACTAATTGGACCCCTGCTGTGCTGGAAGGTGTATTGACACTGAACAAAAAGATAGCAATTGCTCTGAAGTGCTTTCAGTTTTCTCTCAAACACTTAAGCAGTTAAGTTGGAGGTTCAGTTTTCTTGGTTTGGTGTTTGTTCTGGTTTTGTTTGTTCTTTCCTGAATGATAATGAAAATTTCAATTGAATGCAAATGTTTTGGTTGCCTAGAATATGCCTAGGTGTTGCTGTTTGAAAGTTTCGTCCACTGAAGTTAAGGGAAACCCTTCCCTTCTCTGCTCTGCAGCAAGTTCTTTGCCCTTTGATTCTCTTTCTTCATGTTCTTAAACATATGCAGAAAAAACTTAGTGAATCTGAATGAAGACAAGTGATTAGAAGTAGTATATTTTAAAAGAAACAGCCATCCTCGACCTGTTCTAGGCAATCCTTACCTGACCTTCCAAATAAGAACTACAGAATGTGACATTTTCAAATAAGGCAAAAAAGTTGTGCTTGGTTTCACTGCACATACTTACCTTGTGTGCATAATTGCTCTGTGACATTGGAGGCAAAATTAGAAAACCAAAGTCATTGGTGGTATTCCAGAAGGGACTAGGCCTGCTCTGCTGGAGCTGCTCAGCTTCACAAAAATATTATATTCCCAGAGTTCATATGGTAAGCCAGATCTGAAGTTCATTTAAGGTCTGGAGCAGATAGAACTTTTTCTATTTGCCTTGGGGGCAGAATTGGGTCTTAAATGATCTAAGACCTTCCTTTCCCCAGAAAGAGGCCTACATTCACTTGCATAATTATTTGGCGTGAATTAAATTTAAACTCTGTAGCCAGCTAATAAATTTAAAACAATTCAATTTGGTTTTCCTAGCAACACTGCTTTAGTCAAGGCCTGTGGGATTCAGAAAGGGAAATTGTGTGTCTACACACATGTGTATGTAATGTTTGTGTATATATAGTAGTAAAGCTTAAATTGTAGCTTTGAGTACTCTTGATATTTATTTGATCAGTGTGTTGATATTAATGTAAATAACTCCATATGATTTTTCCATAATGCATATATGAAACACCTGTTTGCAGACATATTTTATGTAATGAAAAAGATTAAATCTAAATAATTTTAGACTTCTAAAGTTTGGGTTTTTCCCCACTTTTTGGAATATGAATAGCAAAGGTTAAAGGTGTTAGATGTATGCCTTTACTCATCTTGTTATAGAGTTAAATACTGACAAAGTAACTGAGTAAATTATTTAAGTATATGCTCATCATTAATTATTCTGTGTTGTGGTTCAGTGAATTCAGAAGATTAATTCTGCTGAACAGATCTCTACTTGCAAAAGGCCTACATTTCATTGGGTGATGCTGTTTTTCCTTCATGACCTGAAAATTACCCAGTGTTAGATAATGTTTCAATCCCCTAATAAGTATTTTGCACTAACTTTTCTAGTTGATTATATGTTTTTCTGTCAATATACCAGAACATTTATCTGCTCTGTTAACCACCATGGTACATCAAGACAGTCATAAAGGCTTCTGATAGCCCCACAGTCTTCTGTAATTGAAAAGGTTTGAATTCAGTGTTTTGTAATTAGCTGTAGTCACCCTAGAGCATGCAAAGAAGACAGAAAATGAAGCATCAGGGTCGGAGTGCAGGGGGAGAAGAAATGAAATTATGGAATGGCTTAAGATGGACAGGGGAGATTTAATATTTGTAGTGTTGCTTGTGTTATACCTGCATGTGTAGTTGATTCTAGTTGGTTGAACATTTGATACTGTCTGTATCATATTTACGTGTGGAATCAGAGGCAAAATAGTATGTGCGTGGCCCCGAGGAACTTGCACCTCAAAATGTATGTGTTATAGCCAAAGGTGACAATAAGAGAAGGAAAAGAAGGTAATGCTACTTCTGCTGTCAGTTGACAATACACACTTTCTGAATATGTATGTGCCTGTGAGAGCAGCTTTGATAAATAATGGGCTGAAAATAAGCAGAGGAGACTTGAGGGTGCCTACAGACTAGGGGGAAAAATAAGTGACAACAACTATTTTCACTTACTTGAAAAAAGTGGCTTTATCTTTTATAAAGGACTGTGTGATGCAGAAAGGCCAAACTAAGGCAGAAGGGTCAGTTTCACAGCTGATGTAAGCCAGCATGGCTCATTGACTTTGATGGAATTGAGTTGCTTGCTACCAGCTAAGGCTCCAAATGCCACTCAGGTATTAGGACAATGTGTTTGATGTGCCCTTTGATCATATAAGTCAAATTGCATGAGTCATTACTCAGAGTGCAGAAGAACATCGTGTGGTTTCAAAATTTGCTTACTTCCCCATGAAAATTCAGTTTGCCCTTAGAGTCCTGGAATAAAGTTAAGAAAGCATCAGATGTCACAAATGTCTCCCTAAGAAAATTTATAGGAGGGAACTGACACAGAAGGATGAAGCATATTCATGGTGTTAGAGTCAATCTTGTTCTCTTTTTCTTGGCCCAAGCTATGTTTCCACCTCTTGCTTTCTATGCCTGTGAATTGACCCAAACAGCCAGAAACATAAAATACACCCATTTTGGTCTGTGAGGTGTGTTTCAGCCTTTTAGGCTTGGGGATACTTGTTCTGCTTATTAATTTTGTGCTTTAGGTGATTTCATACAGATTATGGGATATGGCAAGAAGATTTATGTTTAGGTTTGAGGGAGCCTGTATTTCCCCCCCCTGGCTGATATCAATAGGGTCGTGTGGTATATGTTCACTCCATCAGAAAGTGCACCCTGAGAAAGTGTGGAGAGGGCCCCGGTTGCAGTCCTGTTTTTTGAACAGGTCACAACTCCATTGTTCTGGAACAATAAAGGTTTTATAAACGAAGTCTGGCTAGAAAGATTGTGAGTTATGACACCACAAAGAGCCTTGATGAAAGCAAAACAAGGCAAAAAAGAAACAGGTTAAGGCATACAAAACCACTTCTAAACATTAAGGTAAATCCAAGGTCTCGAGTGAGGCATTGATCCATTAATGCTAGAGGTACAGTGCTACCTTACAGCTCTGCTGAAGTTGGTCTATTAGTGTTTACACCACCCAACGTGTATGTTTTAGAGTCACAGTGAAAATAAATGTGTAGGCACACAAGTACTTAAAATCCTGATTACTACTCACTTCAAACAGATTGCTTGCATGCTTCAAGATAGGCATATTCTTAGGCTTCTTGCTGGGGACTTGAAAGAGTCTGTGGATGATGCCCTTCTACTTGCATTGCCTATCACAGTCCTCTCCTGTTACCATAAGTTACTATTTCCAGTAGCCATCTGTTGCATTTTATCATAAATTTAGCACCGGGCCTGCAAACTCCCCCATTGGCAAAGCCTGTTACAGTTTCTGGTAATGGTAACTTCTGTGGAGGTGTTTTTGCAATACTGGAACTTACTCCTTTGAAGTATGACTGTCTTCTCACTGCACAACATGCAATACCTGGTGTAACAGGTGCCCTGTGGGTGTAAAGCAATGCAAGTGTGTAATGGTGCCATTCTTGATTGGGGTGCCACAAGTGGAGGATGCTCTGGGAAATATAGAGCAGGAAAGGAAGCCTGTTCAATTCAAACAGCTGATGTGTTGAGGGCATTCAGGCTTGTATATATTTGAAACCTAAAATAATTCCACTAAGGTAAGCTGATTAATTTATCTGTTATGCACAGACATTTACATGGTCTCTTTAGCTAGGTATTATTTGGTAAAGGGGAAATTGCAGCATTTCAGTCCATCCTACCAAATGCAAGAAAACTTCCCTTTTCAGAGCTGTTCTGTAAATTTAACCTTTTTTTTTCCCCCTTCTTAGAACAGCAGGTCTCTGAAAAAGTAAGCTCATGTTACTTTGCTATATGAGCTGCTAAAGTTCTTAATTTTGGCTGGTGGTGCCCAGAGGACGAGTAATCAGTTATTAAGCTAATCATCCTTATGCTGTGGTGCATCAGTTTGATGAGGTTAGTGTTAAAAATCTGGCATAAGAATTTGCAACCTTCCTGTGTTAGTGGAATGTAATGCTTTGCCATGTGAAGATCAACTTAACAAGCAAATTTAATCTGACACGGAAGGGAGAGCAGGAAGGATGGTCAGGGCAGAAGGGATTGAAACTCTGTATACCAGACTTCCAACTGTATAGCCATGGCAAGCAACTTTTACCAAATGCAGGGTTCAACATGTATTTCAGTAAAGCAGGTGGTTAAAATGCTAGGCAGTAACAATTTAGAAGTTGCTGCTTTTCTGCTCTTTCTAAATGCTTTTTTAAAGACCATCTAAGAAGGCTGTGAGCAACTACTTAAAAGCATTATAATTAACCAGCTACTATTTGTTAATAAGTGGATAAAGAAAGATTAGAAGTATCTGCTTGATATTTTGTTTTGCTTTTTAAATAAACTTTAAATGGCCTTGAATACAATTTGTTAGTATGTGATATCCATTTGCTAAATGTGCCAAGCAAGGTTTTAGACAAAATTCAGGGAACTTGGATATGACTGAAAAATAATTATTATACAGAAAAGTACTGCAGTTCAAGCTTCTGGCTAGGTGAAGCCCAGAGTTGCTTGGGATTGCTTTAGTTCCATTGTGAATGTATTCACTGTTTTTATTAAGAAATTAAATGCCAGAGTTTTTGCATCAGGCTTATTTGAGGTGGGGAGTGAGGGCTGTCTAGGTTTATTGAGCTGAATTTTGCATTCTGCAGCCTTAATCAGTCTGAAGCTAATTAGCAGCCTCTACACAATAAGGCCACAAGTCATTAATCACAGGAGATGAGAGCAGTCAGCCCCTCATCCTCGACATTTCAAGAAAAGTTCCCTTGCTTTTTTTTTTGTGATAGCGTTTCAAAAGTCGCAAGATTGCTTTTCGTGGTCAATAGTGTGTGAAGTATAAGCCATGTCTTGATGTGACAGACAAGGGACCACTGTTCAAGGACCCATTGGACTTTTTTTTTAATGCTGTCCTCTAATAGAACAGAGTTAACTGATGACTTTATTTGCTTTGAGTTGAAGCATAGTTCAACTGGGAATAAAAAAGTTTTAACAAGTATGATTTTTGTTAAAGGGAAGTACAAATTTTTTACAAAGCTGCTTAGTCCTTTTTAAAAGTTACAATCCTTTCTTATGCACAGCTAATGAGGAATGAAAGTCCTTTCACATGCCTAATACAGTTTAGTACAGTGCGTCTTGAAATCTAATGCTAACAGCCACAGGCTAAGCACTAGGAAACCCTTGCAGGAAAAAAGAAGTCTTCAGGCTGTTGATCAAACTTCTTTCAAACAATTTGGAGTAGTAAATTTAAATAACAAGTTTGTTCTCTTAAGTGACACCAAGAAGAATATAACACATTATATTTTATTCTATTTACTATGTGCAGATATTTGTATTATTCCCACAATAAAGGGATAATTACGCAAGATAACAAGATATGTTCATGGAAATATTTCCTGTAGAGGGAATTTTGCTTCCTCTATCTTTCTTGAATTTTTCCCTCTTTTGGGGGATGTGCAGGTGATGTCTGTATGCCTGATGCACATCTCTAGTAGGTCTTACTCCTTAGCTGTCCATGGTGTGTCCTTACACCTGTTGAAAACATCACTGTTTCAAGCTGAGAAGATTATTACAATATTACAGCCATTTAGAGCTTTTGGCTGGAACAGATGGGGAGAAGAGATGATTTTATAAGTATTAAAAGATGTTCAAACAGTCTTTTAGTAATCACTGAATTTCCAGCATAGGCAAAACTGTTTCTTTGTAGGACAGGTTTTGGAAACATTTCTTGAACCATATTTCTCAAGGCCTGCTGGTTATCATGTTGGCCTCCATGGACTTTGCTGTTTTACTTCAGGAATTAGTAACACAGAGAGCAGCTGATGGGCTTTTCTCTGTTCAACTGTCCAGGAGTTCTGGATTCTAGCAGGTCCATCCCTGTGCCTGGAGTAGTCCACAGCAGACCAGGGGTGGCTTTTAGCAGGTGTTAGCTCAAGCAGCAAGGCTGTATGATGACAGTACTGCACAGCACTGCCAGCAGCCTACACACTGAGATCTGCTGCTCCTCTATAAGCAATTCCAGTTGTGCTTTGACTTGCTTATTTCCCTTATTGGGGGGAGTCAAAATTGAAAGTCTGTTTGGTTTGGGATTTTTTTGTTGTCATTTTGATTTCTTCTCCTGTTATCAGTCTTTGAGATAAAAAACAGTGAAAATTAAAAAACCTTGTAATTAAGAGATTGAAACAAATGAAATGGGAGTTCTGACAGCAAGCAGCTATCTATACCTGTAATATGGCTGTATGTTGTGCTTATTTGTCTAGATCACCCATGAATTTTGTCCTTGGGCCACTGTTCTAATTCAGTAAGAACGATTTCTCCAAAGTGTTTCACATCTTGTGTGCATTCTGTAATCCAGGAGTCTGTAGGGAGTCATCAGGTGATCACTTTGGGTGATGACAAGGAGGTGATTACCCCAGTCATAAGACTATGCTTGAAAATATAACTCTAGGTAAGACTTTCAGAGTAAGAAGGCCTGTTTTAGGTGCATGAGTGGTATACCTTTGTTTTGGTGTGTTGTGTCCTCCTGAGAGAAGGGTTAGGGGGCTCTGTGAAGTGCTACCTTTTCATTGTATTTTTGGTTCTTACCCCCCCTCCCATACATACCCTGCAATTTACATACTCCTGTGCTCACTCCCTTCCAGTTCTGTTTTTGAAATGTTAACCCAGTGAAATTCCAGTTCACATCAAGCTTTCTCTGCTGGCGATTAGTCATCCCTAACAAAAAAGGTGCCATGTGGAAATTTCAGAAAAAAAAAAAAACCACAACCCTAGGTAGGAGTGCTGAAAGCAATTACATTCCTCCTGTTTTATCAGTGAAATGCTACACATTTTTAAAAGTTCCTCTAATATATCTTTAAACCATAGACCATAGGTCACGGTCTATCCTATCAACTCATACATTTCAGTGAGAAGCCATTTTCTCTTTTCTTCTCCTTGTAATACCAAGGGGAGGGAAAAGAATGAAATACATCCACACACACACACAAAATTGTAATGAGATCAGATTAAGGATTTGACTAAGCCCATACAAGCACAGAGTTAAGACTGATATTCTGTCATTATCTCAGCTCATTACATCTTGGGGTTTTGTTACTTGTATAGTCCATAAGACCACCTGCTGTCTGGAGAATCCTGTGCTACCTGGAAACAAAGGGAAGTGTTATGCTGTAGTTTTACCTCTGAAATTTCCTTGCTTTGCCAACTTTCCTCAGTGTTACCATAAAACAGGTTTTGGTGACTTATATGTATTAATGGCATTAATTAAACTATCAGCACAGCTGAATGGGAGAGAATGTGTCTTCTGAACTTGTTTCTTGAATAGGAGTAAATGCCTCATTAATCTTAAGCATCAACCCAAGAACACTGTGTTTGTTAGATAGAATAATAAATGACTTTACAGGAAATACACAATAGCAGATGCTGGAATGCATCCATTCATTAGTCACTGTGCATAAATATCCCCTTATTTCCATGAAGAGACATTTAATCGTGGGCCAGTCTGACAAACATGCACAAGCTTTCACTCACTAAGAAAACAGAAGGGAGAAAATGTCACACAAATATGCCTGTGGAACACAAAGCATTGCATACCTTATCATGTATGCTTTTTCTGCTCCTTGCCTATCTTTCATCAGTTTGAAATGTGCATTAGCCAAGGCAAAACTGTTGGACAGGTTGGCAACCCATAAGGAATTAGACTTGTGTCTGCGTCTTGGTTACAAAGTCTGTTCCACTGGTGTGTCATTTTGGAGACAATCACCAACTTCAGTCATATTAATGCAGATTCAAAGCCCAGTTCAGCATCTGGTAAAGCCAAGGGAAGGTATTTGCTTCGGAACCTTACAGGAAAGTGTTGTTGGGTTGGTTTAACAAATATCTTTCAAGATGCTAAGAAACAAGCCTATTTCAGTGTATAATAGTGTATTTTTAAAAGCGGGGGAAAGAAAGAATTGTTCCCCACCATACTGTCTCTGCTTCCTGTGAACTTTTGCAAACTTGTATGTATATTCTAGTTCTGTAACATAAGTGAGCCAGTGAAGAACCTCTGGCAACCAGGTACATCTACAGTTGTCCAAAAAAAAACCAAAAAGTGCCTGTGTAACAGTTGTGCAGAAGGGAAAGCACAAAATTTGTCAGAACTCCTGTTTTTCTTGGGCTGATCCAAGATAAGAGAATCTTAGATGTATTACAACAGAACCTAAATAGTTTGCTTGGTGTTCTCCCTTGTTTCTCAGTGCGTGCCTTTGTGAAATTTGACTAAAAGGTTACATTTGAGCATAATAATTCTTAGAAAATATTAACTGAATGTTTGGATGTTCTTTTGGGTTTGAAGTTTATCTGGATTCTAAGGCTAAACTGACCAGAAATAAGAGAAAATCTTGATTTATGAAACAAGTTCTTAAACTGATGATTGCATTGTGTACCAAAGGTATCTGTGTGCTGTAACAGCAGTCATCCCACTTAAGAAATTAAAAATCTTCCACCTGAGCATGCAGGTGCTTTGTGTTGAAGCATTCTTTACTCGTGTTCCATTGTTTGATGCTAGGATACTAATCAGGGTGTTTGAATTCTAGCCTGAACTGGCTTAGCCACATAAGGGAGGACAAAGTTTAATTTCTTACATGGGAAGTTTCTGAATAAGTATGGATTTGAAAAACTACTATGCATGATTTGGCAAATCCTCATCTGAATTGAGAGTTTGGCAATACTTTATGGTATTGTCAAATCAAACATTCTGGAGCAAAAATTTCAAGCTGGGTACTGTGGTAACTTGGGAGGTAGTGCTTATTTTTCTGCTGGCATAAGTTTTCAGTCTTCACTCAGAAGTCTTTTTACATGAACAAACATCAGTTTGCTTACAGAATTAGACCCACAGATCAGCACTGAATTCTAAACAAAATTTTCCTTCCCTTGACTTTGAAAATTTAGACTGCTATCATCATTATGTGTTACTTATTAGCAGAGGCAACTAGTGATTTTTATTGAAAATGCCAAAGAGCTTAGTGTTCCTGTACTTCTATTCTCTGAGAACAAGGCCCACTGCAGTTGGTCACAGAAGTTACTGGTAGGCTAGGAGAACTAATAACGACAGACAACATTGGTGCTTTATGAAGGGAAATGCAAATTTTAGTGTCTAACCAATTTTTCACCATTAAAGATCCCAGAGAAAACTCACTGGGGAACTGAAGACTTCTCCCTTTGGTGATTGTTGGATCTCCTTTTGGAGTAGCTTACATTTTTCCTGTGTTATACTCCTGGTATGGTTTCGTGTGGGTAGGTACACCAGTACTGAGATTTAAGTATTCACATCCCTCAAGATCTATCCCACTGGCGTACTACTATAATTATATTTCTGTCCTATAAGCAGTGACATTCCTGTGACCAGCCCAAACACATTCAATATATAAAACACTAAACTGACTTACACCAAGTGTAACCATTCTAACGTTGATTAGATGGATATGCAGCCAATAAAACACAGCATCGCCCTTTTCTCCCAAGAGGTCATACTGTGCAATGGTAGAGGGTCATTTCCATTATTGGCCCCAACAGATCAACCATAGCTGGAACCAGCAAACTCCTTTTGGAAGAGAAGGGCAGAGTCATTCTTTACAACTGGAATGCCGGATGGGAATCCTCCGGACTCCATCTGGAACAGCTTTGACCAAACAAAGGCCCCAGATCCACTCACAGTGCAGCCGGTGGGAATACTGCCACAGCATTCCTCAGGAGCAACATTAGGCTTTGATTATGGTCACAGCAAGAGAGTAGTATATGTACAGCTGCCAAAAAATATTAACAAATAAATCTAGAAATGTTTGTCTCTGCTTTCCATGTGTTTTTTTTTTTTTTTTCATTTTTCTTTAAGGCAACTAACAGAAAACACTTTTGCCTGTGAGGAATGAGAATACAAGTAAAAGTTTAAGGCCCAAGCTCCATCTGCTTCCCAAGAGAGACAGGTCAGGAAGGTCATGGCTTTCAAAGTGCTCTGAGCCACTGTCCCCTCTTCCAAATTCAGGGTTGTGGAAGGACCTTGACAACTGCTGATGTTGCCCCCAGCCCTTCCAGGGAAGCCAAACATTGCTGAGTGCAGCATGGCCTGGCCTTTGCCCCTCCTAGCCACAAGGATCTATGCTGACACTGCTTGAGCTTTTCTTTGATGGCCAGGTATGCTGTTGGAGCAGGCTCAGCAAAATGATGGTACAAGGTGCAAGCAGTAGGGGCCAGAGAGCAGCAGCACCTTTCAGATAACCCTTTCCCACCAAACACATTCTCCTCATGTACTTGATGCATCTGTTCCATGTTCTGTGCACTAGCTCTTCCTGTGCCTTTTTTCTTAGTATTTCACAGCATGGGTGCTCAGAACAGCTTCCTTATGTTATAATCTTGATGAACTAACTTTGCAAATCAAAATAACTGGGAGGAGAGGATAAAGAGGACTTTGTGGGTGCTGATTTTTTTTTTGCTTGAAACAATTAAATGCTTGGGCAGACCCTAGACCTTTTTGGCTGCCAAGTGGTGTAAAAATTAAAATATAGTACAGTGGAAGGAGCCAACTGCAGAAGAGTTTTCCTTAAAATACAGTGGGGACAGACCTAATTCCATTAGATTAATTTTAAAGGCAAAATAGCATCAGTTATAAAATATAACTTTTTACAGTTGTGTTCTTTACAAACACTGAAGTCTTAGGCTCTTGCATTCAACAGGAGGGTTTTTTTGTCATTAACTTCAATGGAAGTACAGTAGAGTTTTTAAAATGCCTTGTCTAGAGGGCTCCATAATTATTCTTTTCCTGTGAGGCCTTTTAGAAAGAACTATAACATTAGAATTTCCTTCTTTATAAGAAGGGGGAAAAAAAGACAGTGAAAGATGTCTCTTTGAGTTTTCTAGCTGTATAATCTAAGCTTTTATGCTGACCGCAGTGTGAGAGCTGAAGCCTTGTGTGCTTTGTATTGTGTCCCATGATGTTTCATCCATAAGCTACAAAGGAAAGGGCTTTCCCAAAGTGAAAAATAAAATAGAGAGTATGGTCCTACTAGCCAAAAGGCAAATCAGGATAGTCAGTAAGGTATGAGAAAAAGAAAGCCAAAATGAATGTTGACCACTCTTATGATTCAAAATGTTTTGTGTAATCGTGGTGAATGCCTAAGCTTATACGTAGCTGCTGACACCAGAGAACTCATTGCAACTAGATTAAATTACTTTGGTTTGTAATGCTATAAAGACTATTCAGAAGTGTATAAAATTAGTAATTCTAGACTGCCCACTATCTTTGCATCATATCAGCCTACGGAAGTTAATGTAAAACCAAATCATTCTGACTTGCTAGATTTTAGATCCACTTTGGTTTAACTTTGCAGCTGTGAAACATGTCTCAACCTTCAGAGCAATTTGGAGGATGGCTATAAGTCCCTTTAAAACCTTGATCATTCATTCCAGCTACTCAGTTTCAGTTCATGCGTTTTGAAAATACCTTTCCAACCCTGCAAAGCAGGGAAGAGTACGTGTTTACTCATTACCTTCTTTGTCCTTACAGGGGCATGTACTTTCTGTCTCTTAACTAATCTGCTAATTGTCTTTGACTCAAACATCAGGGTACTGTGAAATAGTATCACAGAAACCTGCTTGTGGGGTAATGAATGGAGACCTTCAGACAAACTGTTTGGTCTGGTCTAGTGTGCTAGGATAATGTAGGATATAAGGACTGTCTGTTGTGTCTGAGGACATCAAAGTGAACACAAATATGTGATCTCTATTTGTTCAGCTTTGTATCAAGTAAATAAGAAAGGTTGTGGTGAGCGTATATCTAGATGCACTTGAAGAAGGACTCCTGCCTGCTACTTGCAGCTCTCTGGTGACTCATTATGTGGCTCAAAAAAATATGACACCGTATTTTTGATCTTGCATACGTGTAAATATGCGTTTCACTTTGCAAGTTTATTTGGCATAGGCAATTATCATGCTGGTTTAGCTGTCATGCTTTTGCAAAGAAATGCAGGAAGAATTGCAGCTGTGTGCAGTATGGTAAGTTGCAGGCACTCTATAGATGTTTGCATGCAAAGTGCTGAGACTGTCATCTCAGTGTGCTGCCCTTTACACATTGATCCCATCTATGCTTTTAAGAGCATACCTGTTGGGCCAGCTCTGCTGGCTGTCAAGCAGTGCAGTGGGTGAGCCATGGTCTTGCTGTGTCTGCTCACCTTCTAGAGCTAAATCCTCTTACCTCTGCTCTAAGAGTTCAAGAGTGACACAGTTCACCCCCCAATATGGATTTATGAACGCTAAGGCAGTCTGGTTCTACATCTTCCCTCTCATCCCCAGCACAGATGCACAAACCAAGCCTGTGACTAAATGTCATTCTGACTTGAATTCAGCAAAGCACTCAGTTGGGCTTGATCTTAAGCATATGGATAATCCATTGCAACTGGACAATTCAAATACACCATCTTTAGGGGGACTAAACATGTGCTTGGGTGCTGGAATTAGATCTTTGGGGGTTTAAAATAAATGCATGCCTAGCTATAAGTACAAACAAATGCTAACATATATGGTTAATGATGCTGTAGCCAGAATTGCTCATCCTTGCAGCTGTACATCAGACTGTGATTTTAATTAGAGTTTAATTATCTTTTCATTTATTTTTTCAGCAAATAAATTTGTACCTTGCTGTAAATTTTCTTGGTAGTATAAAGTAACATGAATAACATTATATTTGTCCTAATTTGTATATCCACACTTATTTATCTGGGGGGTTTATTAGTCATAATGAAGTATGTTTGGAGAAATTGGGCCAACTAATCTACGTGTAGAAGAAAATAATGCTAGGCAATATCATTATAATAATGAGAGACTGATTCTGATTTACTGAATAGAAATAACATAATAAGTTTGTGATTAGGTGTTTTAATATAGTTTAAAAATTAATTCATGGGAAAGTTGCATAACAAGAGTTTAAGTAGAAAAGTCTATATTTGACACTGGACACAAAATTACTCAAAAATAAACCTGATAATTTTTCATTCAAAAGTCACTTATTAATGGAACTTGATGTCAACCTAACTTACAATTATTAAATACTTTATTGTGGAAATTAATCTTTTCTGGAAGATATTTGTGGGGAAAAGTTTGATTTGAGCATTTTTACCAACTAAGGGAAGCTCATTGTCCGAATCTTCCTATTGGAGTTATTTGTTAGATATAATGCCACATATTAAATTTAAGAATTTGTATTTCTGCTGACATTTCCTTCAACCTAAATGAATGCTTTCAAGTCATTCATTGGTACATGAGAAAAGTGGAAGACTCTTAGGAGCCTCACTGTATACAGTAGAAACTTCAGGCAAAGGGAAATGAGGTATAATGCGTTTAGATGAAGTAACCAACAGTTTGATCAGATTTTTGTATGTTTTACTTGATGTCTTAAGAAGTCAGATAAACTGTATTGGACATGCATAAACTTCTTCTGCATCTTCTTTTGTCTTTCTATAGTTCGTGAATTATTTCAAAGCATTGTTTCACCAGCATGCAGATCAGGGATGGGTGGCTCTATTGTGTTACTTGTGTTTTGTAGTTTGGAGTTACTTGGCTCTACATGCATGAGTCAGCTGGCCTCACTTCTCCAAGACATCTAAAAGTTCACAAGACATTTTATCCTTTAGTTCTTTTAAAAAACTTTACAGACTGTTGGATGGCTGCTAATGTAGGAGGGCTGAGAGTCTTCTCAGATGCACATCACCAAGAGAATAATAAATAAATGGTCTGCCCCCTCCCTTTTAGCTTCCGAATTATGGAAAACAATCTCTGGTTTGTTGTTTTGGGTGTGGCTTTTCTTCCCTTCCTTCTTATTCTGGGACACTATCTTTCTAGCCTCTTCAAAGCAGAAAGACTTGTGCAGAGCTAGCAAGTGAATTTTTACTTTACGTCCCATATATGGTAAAGTGCCTTGCACTGGGATGTGTTCTCTAGTCATAGATTACCTCTGCAGGAGGCATAGGACTCTTGATGTGGATATCTGATGTGCAAGGTATTGAGGGATTGGAGGGGCTATGTGGTGGCAGGGACCAAGACTAACTGTTACAATTGCATTTCTGCAGACTATGCTGAGACTAGAGGATATCATTGAGTAATGTGGCTAGGAATAGTGAAAACATTGTTTAGGAAGGTTAGGACCAACCCAGCAAGGTTCATAGTTGGTATTTACCAGGATTGTGTTGTCTGTTCTGCATGACCAGAGAGTGATGTTAGGATGGGTGATAAACCTCTGCCTTGTAACTTTAGAGCTCTAACAGAGATCTTCTCTGACTAAATTCCATGTTATATTCCTCCAGGCAGTCACGAAGCTGACTGTAAAATAAATGTGTTGCAGTGATAACCTTAAACTTAACAACAGCCTGTCTCTTCTGTAAGTGACAGAGTATTCTTTCTATTTCCCAGCTTGATGGAGCCATTAAGCTTTGAGTGTCTTCAGAATAGCATAACACATAGAGCAGAAACTGGGTAAACCAGGTTTACAGAACTTTTGCAAATGCTTTAAACATTTTCCTTTCTAAGCCACACAAGTCTTGCCTGAGGCACCATTCCTAAAATAAAATTAGGCTTCTGAAAGATTTATTGGCTGCTTTTGGAAGTCAGTGTAGTCATGTTTTGCTCATTCACATAATGAGGCAGTTGTGAAACCCTGACTCAGGGGTGAACTAAGCCCTCTTCAAAATGGGGACAAATAGGAATGTGTGGTCACACACATGCAACTTCATCACTGAGTCTCTGTGTGCAGCACAGACCATGCTAGAGAAGGGCTATAGACAGCACCTCCAACTCCTGCTGTGTTCGCTGGGAGGTTTGTTGTAGTCCAGAGGTGTTAGTGAAACAACTGATGCTATACATGGAACAAGGAGTTGCAAAGGCATGCGAAGGCAGATCTGTGTGGTCCATAGTGATGACTACCCTGTCCTCTAACACAGGCTGTTCTTGCCTGTAATGACATTCTGATCTTTTAATTTAATTGCCCCTGTATTGGCTCTGGTTTGTAGTAGGGGGTGATTAGAGAACTGTGTTTCCCTTCTGTTAAACAGTGTTGTCTTAAACGTAGGGTACCAAGTGCATTACATTTAGTGTTGTATACTTCACACAAGAAAAGATTACAGCAGCATTTGAGGTTGCTTCAGTTGATTGGAGCTAGAAGACCAGAACTTCCTGCTGCTACTGCCACTCCCAACCTCATGCAATTTCAATAGCCTGTTTTGCTGAAATCAGACCCCCTCCGGGTTGTTTACTCATCAGAACTGGTTTTGTGATACAGGGGATATCAAATGCATTTCAAAATGTGGAATAAGCTTCAACTACATCCAGGAAAGGGTGTATATTTGTGCGTGCAGCTTCTGTGCACAAGATGCTTTTTCACTGAAATTTTAAAATAAACACTCTGAAAAGTGTTGGCTTTTTCCCCAGCAGTGCTTGCCATGAGATTGATTAGATTCAGGTGGCTTAAAGGAAGTAAAACTGTTTCTACTCTGCACCTAGTTCTTTCCCTTTGTCTTCCTGTGCAAATGCAAATAACTAATGCAGGCAAACAGTAAATTGCAGAGAGCAGTGGAAGTGCTAAATGGTAGCAATGCTTAAAACATTGCTAAAACTCAGAAGAGCAGCTGTTAGACATTTAAACCTATCATTCTCTTCTGAACATAGATCAAATTTACTTCATAGCAATGTCATAAAAATGTATGAGGATGTAAATGCTTGAGTGACCCATTAATCTTTTGAGTAGTAAACATAAAATCTTCTTAACCCCAGTGATGATATAACCATACTTTATTTTGAATGAAGGCTTTATCATAGAAGTGAAGATGTTCTGTGTCTCTGTGGTGTATAAATAAGAACAAATTAGTATTAAAGTCTGATGTCTGTGAAAAGTGTGCCATTGTATTGATTGCAATATAAAGATATATGTAGTGAACAAAGCTACACTCAATTTCTTATGAGCACAGAAAAATCTAATAAATACAGAAGGAGCATAAGCTCGTTACTCATTGACAACAATCACCAGTCAGATGCTTTTATTATCATTTGCTAACTAACTCAATAATGAGTGTTTGTTCTTACAGAACCGTCTATAAAACCTTCCTTTTTATATGTCAAAAGATAAACCTGGTTTCTAAGCTGTCTTTGTGGCGTAAAGACACCCTTAAATATTGCAACTGTTGATTGTTCATTTCCATGCATAGGCCAGTCAACTTGTCTCTGACCAGGCAAATTTGTCATTTATATCAAGGAGAATTTTGCTGCAATAAGCACTTGAAAAATATAACGTTTGGCTCCAGTTTTGAAACATTACTATTCTTCCATTTATTCCAGTTCTTCCATTTAGCTTCCATTGTCTCTTGAAGCATTTTTTTAAGGGCCTCTTGACTAGGCTTTAAAGGCAAAAGGTGTTGTACATGAACAACTAACTGCTTTCTTGTTGCAGGGCTGGATTTTGTCTTGATATAAATAAGAGATATTCCATTAAACTTCTGAAGTTGTCCAGTTCAAAGCATTGTGCCCACAGGGTAAAAAACTGGGAGAGTTGAAAAACTTCTATGAAATAATCAGTTTCATCTTCCATCCAGCCAGGATTGTTTCCAGCAGTACACTGAGATTTCTTAAGCAATGGGACTTTGTGTGTGAGGAACTTAATTTACTCATAAAACATTTGAAGTATGTCCAAGTAAGCATGGGAAAATTTAGGTCTGTCACTTTTTATTGATGTTTGGAAATGGAGGTGATTCCAGTGGAGCAAAAAAAAAGATAAACCAAGTATTTTAAATTATTGAGATGAGCTTTATTAGTTTAACTACAGATGCAAACTAGCTACTAGGCTACATACTCCATGACAGGCAAGTGTCTCAACAGAAATGTTCCACTGTTCAGCATCTGGATTTCTTCTCATTGTTTCTCCCTTTGAGACAGTGTGTCTTGGTCAACAACAGACTACAAGGTGTGAGGGCCTTGATGATAAGTCAAAAATTATCTGAATCTGAAACGCTTACTTTAACTTGAAAGGCAGGCTGCAAAAATCAAGCCATGGAACAGCAATTAGGAAGTAGAGGCAGCCCATAGTTACCTGTGTTTTGAGATCTCCCTTATAAAACTGCATGAAAGCTAAACCAAAATATCATTGACATGATTAATGCACATGGTAGTCTAAGTCTTGTCTTCTTTCTTCAGTATTTTTATTGAAAATACCTTATTACTGCTACATAGCTTTGAATCGAAGGGCTAACTTTAATCAGCATCCCAGAATGAGGAGAGTTGGGGTTGAGGATGGTGGGCTGTGGGAGCAGACCACGAACACTTCACCAGTCAAACCAGAGCCATCAGAACTCTGGCTAGCCACTACCCGCACTTGTACTGCAGCATGAAGTCCCACAACATTCCCAGCAAATTGCAATGAGGTGATGTGCATAAAAAGGCTATTTAGGTGCAAAGGAAAGGTAAGGGAGGAAACAAGGTTTTCTGCTAGGTTTCCCAAATCTTCCTGCTTCCTAGACTTCCACTTTTATTTCTCAGAGAAAAGGAGGGGGGGGGGAATCTTCCCACTCAGCCCACTATTCCTTTGCCACAGTATGGGATGTATTGCTCCCAGCAATGAGGTCAAAACAAATAATACTGTTCTTTCTGTGGACAGCAGAATCAGTTTTGCCTGCAAAACTTTATTCTTCAATATTCTACAAAATTTTATTCTTCAATATTACACATACTACTTACATACAATATGACTTAAGATATTTCTGAGTTTATTCATACTTTCAAAAATTACCTTCCTCTTATTCTACTGCTTTGGCACCACATGGTTAGTCTGGGTAAGAAATGAAGAAAAATTAATTACATGTTATGCTGAGTGTACATAGAAAATACACTGAATGTTTGAGAGCTGGCATTCTTGTAAGACAACTTAAAAAAAAAAAATAGCTACTTGTTGTGACATTCAGTTTTTCCCAAAGTGTCCAAATGTGTTTGATAGTGTTGCAGGATCTAACTACATTCCTGGGGAAATTGCCACAAATCTTTCATTTATTGAATAAGCTCTCATGACTCATAGCACCTGCAGGACATGGCTGGGAGATGCTAGAGCACCTGCCAGTGAGTTTAGGGACAACTTGAACATGCTTGATGAGGTACTGTGAGGTCTAAGCCAGAACTATGAATGAGACATCTCTGAGATTAAGACAACAGTATATTCAGGAAATGCAAAAGATTGGGCCTTAAGATGGGAGACGCTTTGCAGGTAGGCAAACTTAAAATAAGCATTTAAGAGGAGCAATTCTGCCCTCAGCTTTTAACTTGGATTTAAAAAAGGTTTCTCACTCTGGCTGAGAGTGCTGTTGAGTCCTTGAGAGCTCAAGTAATAGTGTTACTGGAAAGACACTCATGAGTTGAACAGTACATTCATTAAACAAAAGCAAAGAACTGCAGATAACAAAATAGATCTGAGCCAACAAGCCCTTAGTAAGACCATATTAATAAATGACAAAGCTGTCTAAGTTTTGATACCAATCTTTCACACATACTGTAACTGAGACTGAGGTTTGATAGCCAATGTATTCATGAGCCTCCACCTGGGCATGTCAGAGCCTGCATGATCTTTGTGAAGACTTCTGTGATGTGTATTTATTGAAGGCATGCACACTCCTCCATTGCCCAACAAAATGAGAACTCTAAAAATGAGCAACAGCACTTGTGTGCAACACTGAAGATAAATGCTTTCAGCAGAGTAGTGTTTCATACTTGGAAGAGTTACCCCTCAGCAACACTGCAAGTAAGCACAGAGACAGATGGCTGGTGCTTATAGGGGGAGCCAGGGTAATGTCACTGCACGTCCCTTCCTCAAGCAGTGCCTGATCTCTGCTGGAAGGTGGCTCTATGGCTCCTCCCCTCAGCCTAATTAATAAAGGAAAAGGTCCCTTCAAAAACTAAAAATAATCTCCTCTTTCCATTTTGAAATCAAATCATTCCCACACATGCATACGTGAATGCACCATCAGTTAAACAGATTCAGAGTCTGAAAACACACACATAGGTCATTGGAATTGTGTGCAAAATCCTCTTCCTCTCTGGTGCTTTTCCCAAAGCACCACAGGCTGAGTTGTCAGCCATGGTATCTTGTCCCTTGAAGAAGTTTCAGAGTCAGCATTGTAAAGAGGTGTCTAGGGCAATGCACATATCTGAAGTGGTCACTCTAGGCATCCAGCCTCATAATTCTGTCAGTGAATAGGGCAGAGTTTTCTCTCCACTAAAATGGAGTCCGTGTTAGTGTGGAAAAGACTGGACATCCTTCACACAGAGATAGCATATAAGATATCTCTTTTGACATTCAAGTCTCCATAGAAATATAGATGTTTCTCTTAGCTATGCATTTCCAGTAAAGTTCTGATTTTCTATACTTCTTCATTATGCCGAGTAAGGCACCTCAGTGCAGAAAAAATCTAAATTATCCATAACTGTAAAAAAAAGAATACAAAAGCAAACTTTTTTTCCCACTTGTGCACGTTTTTTCATCTCGCACATAGAAGGGAGGACCAGTCTTTTTTTTTCCCCCCTCTTTTGCTAGTTAATGTAGAAAATTATTGAATGCATTGACTCCAGTCTGTCTTGAAGCTCTTGACAAATGCTACTCCATTACATACTTAAAGGCTACTGCAACTCACTGAGTATCAATTCCATTTTTCCAGATGCTTTTGTTTTGCTTGTGGTTTTTTGCTATTTTTCTAGTTACCTTCTAGAGTTACTGAAGGAAATGAGCTTTCTAGCAGGACAGTTAGTAGTAGCAGAATATTTTAATTAGGATTTAAAATGTTTCTTGAAAACTAAGAAGCCTGCAAATGTCACATTGAAAATTTACATCAGAAATGGAAACTTAAGAGTTATACCTGTCTAGTCAGGGGACAGAAAATTTCTTTAAAGTCTGCAGTCAGAAGTGCTTTAAACCCAGCTTTTTTCTTTTACTATGGAATACTTTGCAACTATCTAAGACCAATGACTCTTTGCAGCAAGTACTTTGTTGGAAAATGTGAATTATGAGTAAATTAGAGAAAATCACTATCTGCTGGTGTGCAATTTGCTGGAATTAAAAAAATGATGAAATGTATTGAATGTGTTACTTGATATGAATTATTTGCCCATTACAAATTGATGCCCTGCTCTTCTCATGGATCTGAAATATATAGTATTTCTCCTTTTCTGTTTCCTGTGCAGTTTATTAATATTCATTTTTTTTCCAGTTTCTCCTTACCTGCCAATCTTTCTTTTGCAAATGAAACATCTGCAGCTAACGATAAATATTTATCACTGGAGAACACTTGTGATACAGACATCTGAAAAGTGAGGTTGGAGGACAGTTAGTGATTGTCAGTCACCGATGCTGCAAAATTTAGAAATGCTGATTCTGAAGTATAAACGTAAAAGAACCTGTGTTTTAAGGCATACAATAGCTCACCAATTAAGCTAAACATAGTAAAGCTTCTCAGACCTACCACTCACCTAAAGGAATGTGTTCCTACTTATAAGTAGGAACTTATGCTTAAATTGACCCTTCCTCTTGTTTGTAAACAAAGCGATGGGCTGCTACAGAATGTAAAGATAACTGTCCTTTACAATTTGTTTTCTCTGTACAGGAAAAATACTTTTACATGGGCAGGAGAACAAATATACTTAGAAACTAATCAATGCTATAGGTTTGTTCTGGCCAAAGAAACCCCATTAAATATGACAGTGACCTTCACCCAAATATATCCTTCAGCTTTTAAGGATTGAGCTTTTCAAAAAGTCCTGTTTAAAATGAGGATATCATAGCTAATTTCACCAGTCACTGAAAATTTGCTCACAGCTTGAAGCTGAAAGGTGAAAAGACAGAGGTTAGCACTATCCAGATTTTTCTAACCACAATGGTCTTCCCTTGCAGAGCCATTGCATCAGAATTAAGTCTGGGTAGGTTGATTCCAGGTTCTCCTGATCAGCCTGTCCTGAGGAAATTGGATTAAGTAGTGAGAACTTAATGCCCTCTCCAGATCAAGGCCCTTTCACTTGGTGAACTTAGCCACCTTTTACAAAACGGATTTAATCCCTGTTTAGAAGGTAAATACAAAGTCTGTGTACTGATGGTCCTGAGCTCAGAAGTGAATCTAATGCCATATATGAAAGTGGGTTTTTCCAGAAAGTAATGATGAAGTTTAAAAGTGCAGGTATGGACAGAGCACCTGGGACCAGAGCATGAGAAAGATCAGGGACACAGACTGGCAGTTCAGATGCAGTAATGGGTAAAGTCTGACAGTATGAAAGCTCCTAGAGGATGCGAAGGCAGCAATTTCCATAGCAGTTGCATGCTAAGATTGAACTGTTATTATGCTAGTAAAAAATCCTTCATCCTTATCCCTCTAGTTTTCTGTGTGTGGGTATTAATGGAAAGCAGATATCAGCCTGCAAAACACAGATGTTTGTTGTTGCACTGACAACAGTTGCAAAACATGCAGACACTCTTCTCATTGCTTTTGCCCCCCGAGTGCTTAGTCACTCTGTTCCTGTGAAATCACCCAACAGTCTCACTGCATTCAAGGAGATAGATAGAAGTGCTAAATGCATATTTCAACTGTTGTATACCTTAGATATTCTAGAAAATCTGGAAAATCATTTGCGAGGTAGGACCTGAGCCATCAGCTGACTCCACTGGGACACGACTCCTTAACTTTTTTGATGTATGCACAGATAGAATTCCTTCCATTGAGCAATTGTTTGCAGGGATAAGGGTGGGTGAATCATTTCTCACAGTAATGACAAAATAGAGTCCCTAATGAGCTAGCTAACCCCTACATGCTCACTATGTAAAATGACTTTTTTTTTTTTTTTTTTTTCAGTTAAAACATAATAGGGAATTTGGGGTACATGCAACATAATTCCTCAGACTGGAATTTGCCAGGACCTCTTGCAAAAACACTGTGGAATTAGTAGTTGTCACATCTGCCAGGATGTCATCTGTACAAGACGACATCTTTCTCACAGGTAGTAGTTTCATTAGTGGGCATGTTTATTACTGATTTGTTAGTGATTTAGGAAGGAAAAATGCTGCTAAATTAATAGGTTTAATCACTTCTTGCTACAGCCTATGCTTTCCTTAGAAACTCCCCAGTCAAATATATTGAACCATTTCTCTCTAGGTGTAACTTCTTCAGGCACAGGGAAATAGCTCAGAAAAAGATTTTCAGTGTGATTTGACCTCTGTTTGTTAGTGCTGTGTCTCCAGGCACCAGGGCCAGAAGGGAAATGAATAAATATAAATATTTTGGTATCACAAAGAAGCCTGCCTATCCTGCTCCTTTCTTGAAGACACACGTGTTGTGAGGGGATGGGTAGCAGAATCCGTCTTTTATCTGTGGTCAATGTCAAGCCATGGTTAAAGCCTCCCAATTATTGTGTTGATGACTTTTAAAACTACTAGCTGAAAGCATGCATCTCTTCCGAAGGAGATAGCAGCAAAAATGAGGCAGTTTTCTGTTTGACTTCTGTAGAGAAATACACACCAAAATTTATACTTTCTTAGACCATGTGAAATTTTGAGGCACAGAAATTCTCAGATGTCGAATCTCTAACAAAAGTAAACTTGAACTATTCTGTTCTTTGGTGATTTTATCAGCTTCTACTGAACAGTCATCCACTAAACAGACATTTAGTCTCTCGCGTTCTGAAAAAAATCCATGTTAGAAATGCTTGTGTTGCACTGGTAATAAAAAATACATAATATAAGGACTTCCATGTTTCAAAGTGAACTTTGAGGATGTTAACTTCAATGTCATCGGTTGCATTTATGACCACTGTATCTAACTACTCCAGGATTGTGTGTAAAAGCATCTTCAAAATTATGGCTTTGGCTTGGGAACAGTTCATTGTGTTTTTCTGTTAGTCTTCTTCTGTCTCAAGTCAAACATCAGAACAACAAAAATTTAGGTTGAAATTAATGTCAACAGAATGATGGGTGCCAATCAGGTTGTGTGGGGGATAATTTAGAAGTCCAGTCTACAGTCCCATGAACCAGCGTCGCTAAGAGAATTTTTCTACCCTTTTCTTTCAGATAGTAATATGACTCTGGAAAAGGACTTTTCTCCACCCCATCCTCCCTTTTCCATATTACACAGAACTAAATGAGTCTTTTGGAGATTAAAGTACTTGGGATGGGAAATCTGGAATAAATTAGAAGACGTTGCACTCTTATCAAATTAATGAGGTACACACCTAATCTGAAGAATCTTTTGGGTAAATTAGTGAATGAATACTGACTATGAATGATTAGTGAATGAATTACTGACTACTGGAACATCTCAGTTATCATTTGTAGACAAACGTTAACTTACCAGTCTATCTCAACATTTTCTCCTTTTTGCCCACCCTCACCCTACTGGTGCCTTATTGTAATCATAATCCGTATCATAGATCAGGCAATTGGTGCTATGAATAACAGCTAACAAAGTTAGTCTGTGTTGTCCTGCGGTCCCGTTTCTCTTGTCCTTTATTTGTTTTTCTGTTGTAGTCCTAAGTCTGATAATTTGATTTTTGCTTAAAGGCAAAAAAAGGGCAGGTGTTCTCTGGGATGGTACAGAGAAAAAAATTAGCTTGGAAAATAGGCGTTAACTTTCTTACTTGCTGTGGTAGAAGTGACAGGTGAGACACTACTGTCCACATCACTCCATTCTACCAGAAAGGTTTTAAATTGGAACTATAATTTATGTTTTATTCTTTTTCCAGAATAGATGAATATGATGATAAAATTTTCAAGGAACTCTCCCAAGGTTGTAAGGAAGTCAAAAACCTGTGTTCCTGACCTGCCAAGAGGAAGTCAGAGAGAGATCTTCTGGCAAGACAAAAACATTTTAAATGTCTGGAATCACTTGAACTTCTCTGTCTTATACAGGGAATGAAGCAGCGTACAGGAAATGTGCTGAATCACTTGCTGTCCCTTAGTATACCACTGTATAAAAGGTCTTTGCCCAGACTCAGTGGTGTCTTCATTTTACAAGCAAGCAATTAGCTGAAAGGAAAACTGTAAGGCATGTCTTTCCCATTCCACCTTTGTACATTAATATATATTCAGACTGATAGAAAGAACTTGACTCAGAATAATTCATAAACATTTTAAGGGTTATAATATATTCAACAATTGAGGAAATCAATGCAAGGAGAAAGGCTAAACATTCTAGCAAATCATTGTATAAAAGACTATAAAGTTCTAGTACATGGTTTTTGAGATTCCGGCTCAAACAAACCCTGCTGTGTCCCACTAATTCCTGTAAATACAAGTTGAATTTTTCTTTAATAAACTCATAAAAATAACAACCTCACCACTGACTTGCCATTAGCAATAGTGGCCTTCCTTAGTATGGTGTCATTTCACCTTTCTGTTTTCACTTTACTTCCTCAACTACTGTGCCAGTTCCTGAGTTTTGCTCAGAAGAGTGCAGGGAAAATAGAGGTGGAGCAGTGCACAGAAGAACATCGTTGGTTACTATTGGTAATTGGTGGTAAATGAGGGAATCTGCAATTCGGCTAAGCTGTGTTCCACATTCCTGAATGAAAATTTTGGAGGTTGAGGTGAGAGGTGCCATGGAGTCTTATTCCAAACTGCAACATTAAGAAGATTTTTACTATTTATTTTATTTGGAATAGGTTTGAAGTTGCACCAAGTAGCTGTGATTTTAATTTTTTATTAGTGAATCTAGCTGGCTAACTGGAGACATCTTAAAGCAAAAACTGCTGATCTTCGTTTCTCTCAGAAAGGAGCACCCAAATTAACAACTGATTTTTCAAACCTTAAGCTAGGACTTGCTGTAACGGTTTATGAGATAAATCTATATGCAAACATTTGTGCTGCTTCAAGACAGTTGTGTTGTAGCCTATTTGTAATGACCCTACTTTTTTTTTTCTAAAATTCACACCACCAGTAGAAGAAAAAGATCTAAACTCAGAAGTGGAATTGTTAATTAACCTCTACAGCTTTCAAGCATAAGATCACAAGAGGGTTATTTCATTTTGAGAACTGCACAAACTTCTGTGCATTTTTTTTACCTTTTAAGATCTTTAATATCTGCTTAAGAATTAAACATAACTTGAACGATGTCATCTTAATTATTTATAAGGAAATAGAAAATGAAAGAGCTCTCATTCCCAAAATAAAGCAGGGGGTGGGGAGGGGAGTGGAAGAAGCATACCCGTAAGTGAATATTTTAGTTCTGGCACTTAAAAAACTGCAAGTTTAGCACATCACTTAACAGAGGTTAATGCTAACTGTCATTAGAATGAGCTGATGAAGTAATGATTAATACAGTCAGTGTCTGCAAATGAAATTCTGCAGTAAAATACAAATAAATGCTATTTTTCAATACTGTCCAAGATTCCTCGCACCCTTTTTTCCCTGATTAGAAGTCCAAGAAATTAGTGCAATAAAATTTATCAAAACCTGCTTCATATTTTTTAAGCAAAAGAATATGTTCATAAGATTAAATAAACCCAAAATTTTTTCATTTATATACTAATGAAATTCCACCTCTTAGTTAATTTATATGATAGACAGATTTGTAACTGCTAAGTTAGCATCATGTTTTACAACAATTATTTTAAAAAAGCTTGCAAAATGGGCAGGAAATTTAAGTGCTTTCTAACAGCTGTCTTCACAGGCCATGACCCCATATCAATTAATCAATAAATTCTCTGTTGTGATAGTGAGTGCTTACATCAAGTCAACGAATATTTTAATTGTTCAGCTTAGATATTAAATGCCAGGTGAATACTGACTTTTTCATCACAGATTTTAACCCTTTGGTTACTGAAACTGTTTAATTTATTAGCCAAACCTAGATTACTAATACTCAAAGCTATGTCTAAGCCTGGTGGTTCTGGTCCTGTTCTGAAGAAAAATGAAGTCAAAGGAACTGCTCAGTTACATAAAGTACAGCATCTATATCAGTATTTGTAGACTCAGAAAAGCTGCATAATTTTATGATTCTTCTGAGTAAATTAAAAGGAGGAGTTTAAGTCTTGCTAAGTCATAGAGAATACTACAGCTAAAAAATTCCAGTAGCCCCTGGTGCTTGATGAAAGCTCCATGGTGCAGTACTGTAAGAGCCAACACACTGCTTTCAATCCTAACCTGTAAGAGGGTCCCCAATCCTGAAAGCACTGTGAGCAAGGACTGCAGTCAGGTATTCCTGTTTATCTCATAGCTCATCAGCCCTGAGCTTTATGCCTATGAGATAGAACACAGACATAATTTAGGCAAGCTTCTACATTTACTAAACATGTAAGGAAACATCAGACTAATACTGGGCTATTTCAGAGGTTATCATCATAGTTGGCAACTTGTGGGACAATTATACTTCTGTGAGAAGAAATCTTCCCTTCTTTCCTCCTTGCACTTTCCAAAGTCAAGAACAGTTACGTGTCTTCTCTTGGGGGCATATTTGTCACAATTAGGTAAGAGATACGTACTACACTGTAAGCCTTTTCTTCATTTTGGCATCCTTCTTTACTGCAAAGTAATAGGTCTGACTGCCTAGTGTGTTAAAAGAGTCATATTTCAGCAACACTCCAGGCTGTGTGTCTGAAGAGCAGGCTTTTCCCCTGTTCTACTGAAATTAAGTGCAATGGTTCTCTTTGTTCAGAATATTTTCTGTCTGATTTTTCCTGCCTTTGTTTTCAACACTCCATGCTAGAACATCTGGGCCTTGAAGCCTAAATAAGGGCACAATCACCTCAGTCAGATTCTGCCATCCACAGCAGAAAACACAGTGCAGCAACTAATTGTGCTTTCTCAGTCAGAACCAGTGTTACTCAAGGATCCCTTTAAACTAATGTTCTTTGTTTTTCTGGGAAAAAAAGTTTCCCTTCACCTGGAAATACTAAGTCACTGCAGAAACAATACTTGCATGCCCTAGCCTTCAGGAGCACTGAGATAAAAAGGGACTGCTTCCATACAGAGAATTAGGCACCCAGGTGCCAGATGTAGTTATGGGAACTCCAGTGATGCTAGGGATGAGCTTGTCCCACTGGGTTTTTCTCTTATAGACTTTCACTCAAGGATAGAAAAAAACAAGCAGGGACCCATTAAATACTTTTTCTTCTAGAAAAGGCCTAATCTAAAGATGAGTGGAATCAGCGGAAATCATTCCCATAATTCCTGCGTGCTTTGAACTGGGCTATAAATGCTTTCAGCCAGGAATGTGACTCGGAACCAGATCCTACAGATGATCCAAGGTTCATCAAGACATCTTGCTTCAGTGAAAAATAACACGAGGGGCTAGAATGCTTTGATGTCTTTGCCATTAACTTTTATGCTGCATAGACAAACCTTTTGACTTAGCAAAGACAGAAAAATATGACCCTGGAGAATAAAAATTAAGAGAACAGAATTTAGCTGGTTTTGTTCTCCTGCCATGGGTTGCTCTATTGTTCTGGCTATGCAAGACCCAGAAAAGATCATTGAGAACCTTTCCCTGTCCATTCTCCTTAGTTATGAGGGGTTTTATACTCTTAGAACTTACTTACCAGTCCTGCGTGTACTTTGGCTATACTCTGTAATATAATTTACTCTCTCAGTTACTGTATTTTTATCTGAGAAACACAGCAACAAATGAACACGAAACTGTCTATTAGGTGGGATCAAAAGCCCTGTGCATCATCAGGAAATAAGGTAAGAATGAAATGAAAACATTTCTTAGGGGCAGATGAAATGGCTTGCAGAGGTTTCACATGTTTATTCAGTCAACCAGCTCTGACTACTGGAACCTTTACAGTGTAGTTTGACAGGTTAAAGTACCAAGAACACTGACATAAGTTTACATTACTATTTAGGTTATCTAAACTGCTGTACCTCAGGAATAAATCTTAATCCATCAGATTTTTTACTACAATAAAGCATAACTTAAATTCTGATGGGAAAATGCCTTCCCTGATACCTATAAAATCTCATACATTAGTGTACCCATATATTTCTAAGGCAAACATAAGCAAAATAATCCATTCGTATTCGAAGAGGAAAATGTAATTAGAAATAAAAATGTAAGATAACCACATCCACCTTCCCAAAAAGAGATTTACATGAAAGAATAAGATGGAAGCGTTTGCCCTTAAAGCTTTTTTACTGAGTGATTTCTACCAGAACAGACCTCTTTTTCCTCTTCTTTCACATAGCTGTCCCAAACCAAGTAAAAGCTATATTTATCTTCAGTTCTGAATTTCTGAACTTGTGCTGTCATTCAGCAGCTCTTCTTGGGTAAAATACATCATCATTTACTCTATTAGAAAATAAATGTATGGATGTATTATGGAATTTGCATTCCATTACCTTGGTTTGCATGCCATAAAATATTTATTACACCCTTGGGCTACAGTCTTAATAATGACTGGGTGAAATGCACTAATGTGGTCTTGGCCTTGCTATAGAACAAAAGATTAATGCTCTTTGATGTCACACAGCTAATAGTTGTGCTCGCCAATTTGTCCCTTCAAAAGACATTACAGTCACAAAGACAATGCCTTTAAGACTAAAGTGAGCAAAAAATGTTTAAACCAAACCACAAGCTGAAGCCCAGTTAACCAAATAAGCATTACATTAGATTTTCATCTCTAAAAATAAAGGTATGCATGCTCCCTTCAGCAAAGGAGGAAAGATCTTCCATGCTTTATTTCACCCTCTCCTTTTCTGATTATACCCTGCTGAGGTCAAGTTCAAAAAAAGCCATCAATATTTTCTTATATTTTATGGTGGATACAAAATAACATTTTAGTTAAGCTTCTGGAAGGCATATATCAATACCATCTACAATCCCAAGCCTCTCAGGCCATTCTCATGTAATAAATTCCACTTGCCTCTGATAAAACTATTGAATTTTTATCTACCTGATCCTCTTTAGAGAGGGGAGAAAGAAGTTGTCCCTTTAACCTTCAGAAACAACTTTGAGGGTTTTAAACTTTTTTTGTGAAATGCATAGCTGATGTTCATATACCTTATTAAAAAAAAAGTCAACCCACAAAAAACTATTGCAATTAAATAACCCTCTCATACCAGCAAATGTTGCAATTTTGTCAGACTTCAGGAGTTTGCAATGGATCAATATTTAAATGACAGACATCAGGGGAAAAACTGCAAGGAAGAGCAGGCACCTCCCTGATCCCATAATCCTGGTAATAGCAGGGGTGTCTGTGCTGCTGGATGTGCCAAATTTCTAATGATCCTACCTTGAGAAAGAGGGCCTGGTTCACCATATAATGTAAATCAGCATTGCTCTTTTGAAGCAGTGGAGTGATGGTGACTTACACCAGCTGGCTATTTTGACAATGCTGTTATTTGTCACACTTTGTTGTGTTCTAGTCTGGAGATATGGCACTATGCCCATTAGAATTTTCCAAATAGTTTCAACAGAGTATTTTCCTGCTGCTGCAATTTCATATTTTGACCAAAATGCTTTTGCAGTGTCCTTTCCAAGTGAAAACCAGCTGCTGGTATTTCCAACTGGAGGGGGTTGTGCTTCTGGGATGAAGGAAGCCTGTATCTGTTTGAAGAAAAGATGTTTGTAATTATGTAATGTAAAGCACTAGATATATAATCAGTATGTACTCGATTAAAATCCCTTCAAAGCTCTAGTGTATTGGCTGACAGGCTATCCAAAAGCATGTTTATATAGCATAAAAAAAAATAAAGCTTTCAAAAACACTAAAGTAGTGGTCATAAAGCAAACCTTTGCAAGCAGTTGTCATTAATGTAGTAGATGAGCCAAAGTGAACTTTTTTTTTTTCTTTTTTTTTTACCATTCATATTGCAGGAGGAAGACAGTCTGTTTATAAAGTCCCAGTGCACAGGGAATATGGCAACACAGAGAGGAAAGTAAGACTCTGCAATACCTTCTGATAAACAAATAATAAAAATGAGTGAGAAATGGATGTTTCTTGAATGGCAGATGGAAAATATCTTTTTGTAAGTAAAGTATAGTCCCACAAATAGTAGTGAATACAGTGTGCCTAACACTTGAGATGACAAGGAAATAATCCAGATTATGTTATTTTTTCCAAGATTTATTTTGAAGTAAGCATTTTTAAAACTTCTCTAACTACATGGCAGACTTTATGTTGCTGTTTGTGTACATCACACATACCAGACATATGATTATGAAACATCAAGCATCAACAGTAGGGTTATATATCAATAAATTTATTCTGATTAACTGTTCTAAAGGGAAGTCTTTACAAACCTCCAAAAGTTTATGTAGAACTTTAATCATGCATGCACAAGCATAAAGACATCTATGTTCTAAACATGTATGTTTTGCATTACAAAGGTGCTATTTATACTTCAAATCCCAATGTCTTAAGTAAAATGTAGCAGGACAAGCAATGCAGCTTTGGGCACTTAATATGGGGAATAATACAGTGTCTAACTAAAAAACCAAAGAAGTTAACTATCTAAGTGTCAGGGCTTTTTAGGTGGCTGTGTAGAATTGCCTGCCTTTCTTCTTTTTGAAATGCCAGATTACCTGTAATGATTACAGAACAACTGGACTTCAGCCTTAAAAAAGCCTCTACAAACACTGGTGCATGGGTTTGTGCAGTACCATAAGGCATTTATTTCAAAACCTATTTCAAGCAAATTGCAAGTGCCACTTTCTCTGCCTGGCTGGATTTGTGACTTAAGTCTAAGTACTAGCTAAACCTGCCTCTCAACTTGAGTTCTAGTGAACTCAAGGTCTAGTGTCTTTGTTTGGAAGCTGCTTAATTTTCTGTCTCTGTCTGCCAGCTAACTGTTATAGGGAAAAATAAAGATATTCCACTTCCAGGTATAAAGTAAGCTGATCTCTTCATATTTCTTCTCCCATATGTGCAGCACATCTCTCTTGGCACATGTGTTTATGCTGGCTCCTGCCTGTGTTTCTGTTTTCCCTTTGGCTGACTGGCAGGTTAGAAATTCTGCTGGTCTGCAGTTAGACTAGCAATACCTGATTGTTGAGCCCAGAACAGAGAAGCCAGACTGGTTCTGCTCCTCTCCAGAAACCCTTCCCAGCATGGCGGCCAGATGTGACTGCTGTTTGTGTGAGTTTGCCATATCATACTGTGATGCTACAGCACAATCACAAGATATCTGCCCTGCAAGAAGCTGATCATTGCTTTTATCCCAGAGCTTAGCTGGGAACACACATTATCATTGTCAACCTTGATTCTCCTCCCCCCTTATACAGCTACCTTCCACAAACAATGAAATATCTTTGCAAGACCAGGTTTAACCATTAATGGACTAAACTGAAGCTACTACTAAACTAGCGTCTGGTCTTGAATCAACAGGTGCCACAACAGAATACAGAAGTTTGATTGGGAGCTCCTACCTCCTTAGGACTGCTGTATACTTCTCTAGAGGTGTTTTTGCTAGGAATTATTGCTCTAAATCAACTACTTTTCAGGAAACAGAGCATCTGAAATGCTCTTCTCCCCTCCTCCTAATGAGCCAAAACTGTATGTTATGTTTAGACCTTACCATGATCCTATATTATTTCCATCACCCTTGCTATATAGTGAAAAAGATATTTGTTTACCTCTTACATTTTTATATTCACTGTGTGACCACAGGCTATATTTCAAAATTACCACTGAATTATATTTGTCAACTTCCTTGTTTGTCTCCTCTTTTTATACACAGAGTTCTGGCACAGAAAAGAAAGAAAAAAATAGAATTGCCGAAGGTTTCCGTGCTGAGACATCTACAGCTTTGTATTCCCTCAATACTTAGCTTTTTACAAAAAGGACCTAAAGTTCAAAGTGCAGCTCTAGTCAATACCAAGTATAGTTTGAACGGGCCAGTGTTTCACATTGATGACTTGAAGCTTTAAGGAGTAAAACAGCTGATGACTCCCTCTAAAGTCTTCAAAGTGGCTTGTTCAGAATCATCTAAAAATTCATTAGCAGAAGGGAAATAAGGTCCTATTCTTAACAGTGACATTGAGTGGTGTTAGCCATGACTGGTTTTTTCATGTGTTTTAGCTAGTGGAAGAGATGAGTTAAGAATCCTACCACAAAGCAGGTTCATTGCCTATACCGTCCTGGGTACAGTATCCAACCTGTGCTCTGAATAGGACAGTAGTTTTATGGAATAAATAGAATGCTTTATGGTGTACATGGCAAAGGGCCCAAACTGTGTGGCTAGTTTGGTTCTCAATACCTAAGTCTTGATTGACAGGCTTAGAACTACTAAAAGATTACTGTCTTGTTCCACACTTAAAATGAACAGTATTTACAACATAACTTCTAGTTTATCTTCAAGGGATTTTAGATTATCAGATCAATGCACACACTTCTAGCATTTAAATTAAGTGATTGCCAAAGAAGGGTTATTACCCTCTCTCTGCATTAGTCTTTAGAAAGGAATTAGACACAAACTTTATTGAAGAGTTTCACAGACAGCTGCTGACAGGGGAAGAGATAAAACCCAATATTAGGCTCATTTTCCAGGATGTGAACTGCAGGAACAAGCTCCTCTGCCCCTGTGAAACTACGCTCTTGGCTATACGTTTATACCCTTGCTCCTTCCGCAACTAAAGCTCCTCTGTCTTCAATCTGCTATTCTGAGCCCACTGTGACTGCAGAGAAAGCAATGTTTACATGTTTACACTCTGGTCAGAAGCATGTATGTGTGGCTGTTACAGTACAAAAAGCGTGGAAGGGATGTGGGATGTAGGTTAGACGTTGCACAGTGGGGAGAAACCAAACTGAGCAGTTGTTCATGAAGCATGATAAAAAATGTGTCCCAAGGGTGAAAAACAGTATGTCCCCTGTAATTGTAGGGTCTAATATGATGTGCAAGGATGCTTTCAAAATCAAATTGTTACTTGCATCTCACATATAGAGCCTACTGCTATTTCGTAGTCAGCTTTGAAGTGTCCGGTCTTAAAATCCACTCCTGTTTTCCCACCCACGTGGTGCCACCAAACTGTAGGATTTAAAATTGTTTCTTTCAGCCTCACCAACTGCAATGGCTTTGGTAAGCAATGGTTTAAAAATAAAAAAAAATCTTATATATCATGAAATATTGTTTTACTTCACTTGCTGCTATTATTAGTAGCTGAAGTGTCATACATTCATTATGCTGTTGATGAGTTAGTTCTCTTTTCTGCAATATATTATAATACCTTCCAGGTCATCAACATAAATCAGTTATTCAAATTTTAAAGATCACATTCCTATTACAAAGTTCATTGTATCCTAGAATAAAGACTTGGTTTGCATGAGAAAACATCTGTCCAACATTCATTCATAGCTTGAAAACAGGAAATTCTAACAGAAGGATGGCTTACTAAGCCTCTTCTGCTTAGGCTATTTCAAGGCAAGTACTACAGATTTCATGGCGTAGCTCAATCTAAGAATAGTAACCTATTGTCTATTCATAGCCAGTAATGATCATCTGTGAACACTAACCTTGCTTTTCAGTACAAGTGCTGACTTGACCACAGCCCAGTAGGTTAGTAGTAGCATTGATGTTTAAACTGGGGTGAAAAAAATTGTTCATGGAGGGCCTATGTTTGACCACAGCCTTTGGTTTAGTAGCCATTGAGTTCAAGGAGCTCCTGCATGTTGAAAAAGTTGGAAAGGGGTAAATAAATCCAGTTACTATATGGCTGTCTTCTACTAGTAAGTTCCTGGATACTGGGCTCACTGCTGGCAGGTCAGCGTACATCTTGCTTGCAGAAGTGTAGGCATTCCACTTTTCCATGTGGTAGGAGCTTTCAGTGTACTTTGCAGATCACAATATTAAAATTTAGCAGGTGGATTCTGAGAAAGTATGGGTGTTTTTTTAGAGAAGACATATATCAAATATGTTGGGTGGGGTTTTTTTTTTCATATGTATGGAACTTGGAGGTATACATCTGCTACTTTTTCTTCTACAGACAGAAAGATAATGGTTGTCCGGTGTGGCTGAAGCAAAAGCAGTGGTTCACTGACTGACTTTTCATCACTTTGCTATAGAAGGATAATACATGGGTAACCTCTAGCAGGTCATCAGAGTGCATTTCAAAAATCCATCTCCTGCAATGGATAACAGCTGGTACAGCTGCCTTGTATCAATCTTGTGCTAAGCCTGACAGAGATCAAACTTTCAAATTGAGGAAGAAGGGCTTTTGCTGCAAGGCACAAGTGCATGCAGTTCATTTAATTATTTCAGGAAGTCATGTATACTTTACTCATTTCAGACCAAAATGCATAATGGTTGTATTTTTCATTTGCTTTTTGTGCAATTAATTACAAGATGTTCTTGGCTTGCCTGGGTATCTGGTAGGAATAGTATGGTTCATGTTTGCTCAGTCAGTTCTTTTCCTTTCAATAAATCTTAAAGAATGTTATGGGCTGATTTTTTTTCGTAGGCTTTTTGTTATGGGAAACTCTACAGGATGGCATTCTGTGCTGCTCTTTTATTTGAAATGTATGTGAGAACAGTTGAGACCACAAGTGGACTTATTAATGTGCAGATGGCACTCAGCTGTCTCTCTCTCTCCCATCACACCAGAAGGTTTAATCTCTTTGCTCTTGTAGAACCAGATCACATGGGAAGCTAAAATTCAAGTTGAACCAACCTCAATTCAGATAAAATGGAATTAGGATGGATAGGGTATGTTCTTGAAGATGCCTGTTGACAAGGCAAATGTTCTAAAGAAGCGTGACCTTATTTTTATTTTCCCCTGGCAAAATCAGTATGTTCTTGTGACTTTCTGTACCTTTTTCAGTATTATCAACTTCCCTGCACAGGTGATTGAATGAAAAACAGAACATTGGTTCCACAAACTGCAAGCTGTGATGGCTAACTCATGGTAGGAATAAATATTATACCCACTGCTTCTCATTCTATTCTAAAACCTCTGCAAAACAAAGCACCTAGAGAAACCCAAAATTTGTCATAGTTGTCATGATTTTCTTGGTCTATCCTAAAGGCCCATCACCTAAATGAAAAGTGAAATAATTGAAAGTATAAGATCTTAGTAAGTGCCATATGTACTGCAGCAAGGAAGGCTGAAAACTGCTGGAAGCATGGCAAGTTGTTAAATATACTTCGGTTCTCAAACTGACTCTCATTTGGGATATCCAGTCAATTTAGAGCAAGTAAAACTTAGACTTCACTGATTCATAGAGCTAAAGGTTAACTCCATTGTAGTCTGTGAAGATCCAGTGATTCAGAAAAGCTGGTTTGCCCCAACGCTTTTATTGATGCAAGCGTACACAGAGCCATAAGCAAAGTGTTTGTATATATTAAAAATCAAGAAAGGAATGAATAGAGTTCAAGGAAAAGCACAACAGAACAGGAAACCTTTTTCCTACCTGGCACATTCCTCCATTGCAAATAAAATAAACAGTTGATGATATGTGCAATGAACAAAGAATCACTGCATGAAAAACTGCAACCTCCCACAGTTACTGCTTTCCTCACGCTTCCTGCCAGAGCAAGGGAATAAGAAAGCTTTCAATTTGATGTTGATGTTATTTCCTTGAATGGTTTTGTTAAAGTGCTGAATGTACAGTTCGTTTGCTAGCAACCTTTGGATTTACGAGTTGCCAGTCCTGGAGACATTACTGTTTGTCATGCACTTTCCTCCTGATTTCCCTTCTTTATCCTCCTGCCTTCAAACCTTTTTAAAGTCTTTCCATTGCTGATACTCACTCTGATGCTAACTGGTAGTAATAGAGTGCAGTGCAGCTGTGGCACTGTAGCTTCCCTCTGGATAATGCTGACCGCAGATTTAGCAGCATGTGCCAGCTCAGCACATCTTGATAACTCATAATCCCTACCATAGGTTTTTATAGTTTGTCTGACCTACTGTAAATCTCTAACTCACTGTCATCAACAGAGCTCTTGACCTGATTCATAAGCACCAGGAATTAAGCTCCTGTCACACTCCATTAAAAGACGACACCATTTATGCTGTGATATTATACAAATAAAAATAGATGCTCTCGAACATAGTGAATCATAGAATAACATCAAAGGTCATCTTATTATTTTGAATCTTGTTAATTAAGCCAAGTAACTAAAAAGAAGGAGAGGGGAAAAAAAAATAAAAAATAAACCCGTGCACTATCCTGCACTTAGAAGCACAGCCAGGTTGTATTATCCTTTCTACTGACACAACTGGAATTTGGGGCAATCTAGTGTGTATTATGTACTAAAAAGAAATAGTTCTGCATTTTTTGCCCCCTCCATCTTGCTGTGAACATTTAAGTTGTGTTCTAGTGATGGATAATCCTATTGCAGTTCTCAGCTATAGATAGAATCTGTCCCTTTAAGGAAAAAAGGGCCTCAAAAGTATTAAAAGAAAGGAATAAATTAAATCATTTTTGACGCGGCAAAAATTAGATAAGTTGAGCTGTAAAAAGGAGCCTAGTCCAATTCTGTCTAGTTTCTCATTAAAGATCAATTTGTCCAATAATGAGGACCCTGGATAGGGTACCAAAATGCCAGGAGTTTATTCTGAATCAGACCCTGGCTTATCATGGAACTTCTGTTCTGAGGCTTCACTTCACCGTGCTTTTGTTTCTTACTGTAGCATTTTTAAGTCTTGCCCACTCCTCGTGTAAGGTCCCAGGAGATTGCCTCATGCCATATGTGCTCACTGCAGCTGGTCTCGTAGAAGGTCTGCTTGCAGGTGGAGGAGCAAGATACTGTAATAAAATAAACTTGGTCTTTGGGGGCTCTAAATAAGATGGAACTATCAAGTTGCTTTGAATAAATCATATTTAAAAATGCATGAGCTAACTTCATTCAATCATTCAAAAAATATTGCCTATATTACAAGGACAAATATAGACATTTTCAGCTGAGAAGGTAAAATGTTTAGATAAATACTGGATATAATAAGCTGATCTTCATGGAAGTGTTTTTTGTATTTTAGGTTGTCATATTTGCCAGCACGAAATGATTTGATAATTAGTAGATTCCTTGACTTTGTAAGGCTAACTAAGCATTCTTGATATACAAACATAATTCAATAACGGAGGCCTTGTTTAGAGGAGTACATGTTTCTTTCTGAGTTACACAGGTTACTATTTTACATTTTTTGACGAGTGGTGAAACTACAACTGCTCCTCCAGATGTATTTAAAAAAACAAGCAAACAAATGAAAAACTACTGACTGTCCCATCTATCACATGAATATGTAATACTCAGAAAATATTATTTCAGATAGTTCCCAGTCCTCCTAACTCAGTTAACTTCATAATTCAATTCCGAAACTGTAAAAATCTGATGAGTAAAACTATGTGAAATGACAAAACAATTACAGATAGTTGGAATAATGCTGTGTTTGTAAGAGGGGAGACTACACAAAGATGACATTGCACCACCTCACTGCTTTATATAACTGGACAATGGTTTGTGAAGCAAGTTAGTTCACTTGCAGAGGAGCTGGCAAAGGAGGGGACAAGAACCTCATGATACTACCAGATGTCCTTCAGGCAAGTTCAGTGCAGTAAGTAAGAACAGAATGAGCATACACCAGCTCTCAGGAGGACTTCTTCCTTTTTGGCTGTGATGGAAGGACACTGGCACACAGAACAGTGAACACTGTCTTCCCCTTTCTATTGTGTTGTCAGTGCAGGATTTCAGTTTCTGCAGACAATGATTTAGCTTCTTTCATTCATTTTAAGTTCACTTGAGAGCGTTTGTTTTGCACTTGGAATTGCAGGCTTATATCTTGTCATTAAAATAACTTTATAGAAAATTTGGCCCCATTTAACCTCATAGACATATTTTTCCTCTAGTGGTGTCAAGATTAGGTGATGTAGCATTTTAATTTGTCATAGATATGGCATAGATTTGTCTGATAATATCTACAAAATCGAAACACTTAACAGCATAATTCAGCGTTCTAAATTCAGTAACCTATCTGTGGTGTGATACATATGATCTATAGCACTTCTGTCTATATCTCTAAGGCACATTGGTGCAAATTGATGGTGCTAAGGAGACACTGAAGGAAAGACAGCCACTTCTCTGGTATGTATATCTTCTAGCCTTAGGATACAGCAAACCTCTGTGTGAACTCTCTAATGTTCTGACTACGCTGATCAGAAAAGGGAAGATCCAGCAGTTCCTGACCCCCAAGCCATGCTGAACTGGGTACAGGTTGCTCATGCCAGGTCAGCCAGGGAAAGGGTAGCTGCTGCAAGACAAGCAATGCCAGAGACTTGGGTGGTCACAACTACTGTTTCACACATTGGCAGCAAAATCCCTCCCTCTGTTTGGGTGGCTCTAGCACTGACAAAAAGGATGGGACAAAAACGTAGGTAGTTTGTAGCTTTTTGTCTCCATAATCTTAAACCATTTTAGCCATAACAGAGACAACTGTTAGAACTGATAACTAGTCTCTCCAATAGAAAAAGGGCATGGTCTACTTGTTAGCCTGACACATGTCAGCTGGCTAAGTGCTAAAGCTCTGTCACTAGCTTAGTAATGTCTTGTCTTTATTATAGAAACAAACTAGTGAAAAAATACATAGATTAAGGCAGGTAATATTCAGATCCAGTTCTCTTCTGTAATAGAGAAGCTATCTAACAAAAATAATTTCCAAATTCTGGTGTGTTTTTCTGTGCTTTCTGATTTGATATTTTAGTGTACTGTCATTTGAAATTAATTGCAGCTAATTAAAAATGATCCAGTTAGGACAATTGGACAATAGTGGTCTGGAGATTGCTTCATTCCCAGAGGTTTCAGTGGCTTGCTGCTGCACTGGTTCAAGTCTTCAGAAGGGTGCTATACATCATAATGTCATTTTACATTGTTATTTCTCTGAAAGCAGCAATTTAAAAGAGTCTCCAGTGAACCTTGAGCAACTTTGCACTAAGAAGAAAAATGTTACTGTTCAAGATCTGTAAAATATAAAATATAGATTCAAAGAAATCACTTGACATGAATAGTAGCATTAAATTTGTGCCATTATTTGCATGTAATATATAATGTTGTAGTAAAAGGCTAACAAAGCATTTAGGCTGCTCCGGGGCTCATTGATTTTCTGCACCTTTGTTCAAACTAGGTCAAAACCAATGTTGGTCTTATTTTATCACACACGTTTTTCTCATGTTTGAGACTTATGTCTTAAAGTGATAGAACACAGTTTAAGCCCACAACATATTGTGGCCTACAACATCTATTTAAAGGAAAACAATAGTCTTGTTTTAGTTTAATTACCCTAACCAAGCAGCTGGCTAATGTGAACTAAACTTCAGAATGTACAGAGGGCCCATTTTTTAGTAACTTGGGTGAAGGGGTTGGACTCGATCATCTCTGGAGGTCCCTTCCAACCCCTACTGTTCTGTGATTCTCTCATGTTAGGATGAAGGCCAGTCTTTTAAAGAATTATTAAAATGAACCATGTAACCAGTGTAAACGTGTGGCTCTAATACAGCTAAAGAGCTCATTTGATATTCTGCCTCATCATTGCAAGCAGAAGCATAGAGCCTACTAAAATTAGCTTTTGTCCCAGGTCCCAAAGCAACAAATCTTACTGCTTGTGCAAACTATACTTAGCAAACTTTATTCTATGAAGAAATAGAGATACAGAATTGAGGATTGCTATAGTTCTCAAAACAAAAGCTAGAGTCTATTTTTAGACAATGGTGACGTTTTTAAACAAATTTTATATAGTCCTGACATTTCACATAATTCCTTCACTATGAAATGTGTTTTATCATTGAAACCAGCTTATTATTTATAATGTATGATCCTTCCTCCCACTACAGCACAGCTGGAACATCACCTTCTCTCGACATATTTTGCTTTTCTTAATTCATCTCATTTCTGAACAGGACCATCAGTCAGTCTTCGGATAGGTTTGATTCAGTATTGTGTTATTTCGTTTTTACACTGCCGTAATAGCACAAAAATCAATGGAGTTGCACTGACATACAAATGCAGTGACATATTGGCAGATCAGACCTATGAGTCTATTTTGCTTGCAGGACCATTAAAATGGTTTAAAAACACTTCAGCAGTGAGATAAGCAGTAGTTATTTTCATACATATAATCCATCCTATGTTCTAATACTTGTGCTCATATTAATGGAGAATGAATGGATTCTTGACAAAGTCAAGAAACTTTTAGGCAAAGTTATATTTAAAACTGTGTGTATTTCTTTGTACAACACTGGTCTCCATGTCACTTATACAGAGAAATGATCATATACAGATATGCTAATGGATGAACTACAGAGCCAGAAAAATAGAGGCAAAATGCTGGTTCCATTACAATGAGCTGCAATTTTGCCTTTGTCTTTGCTGGAATTAGGAATTTATCCTAGGGATCTCTTTTCTTTATTTATTCCAACTCAGCCACACTAACCAGTGTACAGAAGTACATGCTTCCACCTAAGCATGGCATTATTTTCTTCTTCATTAGTTCAACACAAACCTCTCAGTGTTTTTCTGGGACTATCCAAATATTGTCTCGCTGAATGCAAAGTGAGATTAGGCAGACTTTACTTGCAATGTGTTTTGTGCACGCTAAAGCTCAGGCTTGGGCAGATTTAAAGAGAGAGAAAGAGAGAGTGAGTGTGTTCCAGAGAGAGTCAGTAGGAATGTTTTGTCCATCAAGATGTTTGAACCAGACAATAAAAGCACTCCAGGCAGTTGTAAGTTATAACCACTAGAAGATACAGAGAAAAAGGCAGTCTCAGAGATAACTGAATCCTAGACAATGTGTTGTGGTTGGAAGATAACTCATGTCACTGCTGCTGCAGTTGGTTTTTAAAAAGTAATCTTTTTCTATTCAAGGCAGGGAAGAAAATCACTAAAACAAATAAATGACTGAGTGAAACTTAAAGAAGCTTTATTTTGTTGGTAGACAGATATGTTTTGCTCAGCGGGCTGGTAAGAGATCACAGAGTTAAGGAGAGAACAAGTAGTCTCTCTGCTTCTCTCTCTCATTGTTCCTTTCTCCCCCGTCCTCCTCATCTCTCCCCTCCACTTTCTTTGCCTCTCCCCCCACACCTCCCTCAGTGGGTTTTGAACCTGATTCTGGCTGTGGTCTGACATTCACTGCAGAAACTGCTTTACTAGCTTAAGATAAAACTCCTACTGGTTTTATGTCTTCCCCTGCCAAAGGTTATTGGCCCTACAGCAGTGCAAAGTTAAGTGGATTACTTCAAACGACCTTCTATGGTAGTTTAAACTGTCTTGGCTGACTTTGCAATGAAGTGGGTGAGGATCACTCAACTGCCTTGCTCTGCAGGAAGCTGTGGAGAGAAGCACAAACAGCTGGTGGCTAGCACAAAGCTGGTGGCCAGCACAAAGCTGGTGGCCCAAACACCTCTGCAGTGAACGCATGAGCATATCCTCAGTATGATCATAGGCAAAAGTTAACAGTTTTAAGTATTATTTGTGCTAGATCCTCTCTACTAAGGTCTCTTTGTGGCACTGGAGGTGTGTACTTCAAAACCCATTCTGAAAGAACAGCTCAGGATCTCCTTGGTTTTAACTCACTCTTTCTAGCCACCTCTGGAATAGGTAGTGGGAGGAAAAACCGTGACACATTAAATCTCTGAGATCCAGCTCCCATTTACTGAACTTAAGGAAAGTTTACTTGAATAAAGATAGCATGGTTTGATCTGTATTAAAGACATGTCTTATTGTATTTCAGAATTGCTTGGCTAATCGTTAAAATAATTTTATCTAATTACATGTACTATGGATTCCATCAAAGACACATACACAGGGACTGGGTAGTCACTCTTAGTATATATGTGACACTTCTGTAACTTTGATAAAAATTATACGAAAATGGTAGCACAGAGTCCCATTCTTTCATCTTCTCAGTCTAAACTTTCTGGTTTTGTTTTCTGGCAAATCAGTAAACAGAAATCTGGTTTTTGCAAACGTTTTAAGGGCTCTGCTCCATGGTCTACAACACCTGGTGTATCTCAGCTCTTGGCATAATTTAAACAAACAGGCCATGTAACACATATCTCTCTCAGTCAAATAAAGCAGACTTGGTGTGCTGCCAATTCTGCTCTCATTTATTTGCTAACCCCAGGTTTTATTTATTCCCTGAATCATCAAACACATTGCAGAGAGTGACAGGAGCAGACAATATTACATCTAATAGCTATATAATAATGTAAATAAAATATGGTAAATCATCGGGTACATTCCTTGCCTGTTTTAAACTGCCCCACTTCATTTTGTGCACTTGAACCAAAAGTGTAGTAAACGAAAAAGCTTTTTGCCCAGAGCAGAGTTAGAGTGAATATGCCCATTGGATACTGAAGCTCTGCCATTTACATTAAGTGAAAAATACCTTTTACATAAAAATTACACCTGGATGTGATACAAAATTAGCTGCTTGGGCCTCATCCTACGCTCATTATCATCTGTGGCAAAATCTCTTCTTACTTTAATAACTCAGGGATCAGCCTGGTACCACTGAGCTGTGGGATACAGTCCTGTAAACAGTAATGGATGTGAGGGTCTGTGATAAATTGAAAGGCTGGAATACTTTCCAGTGTGGAGTTAGAGTTACTGAGAGGATTTCTATGATCAGAGGGAGAGAGCAATTAAGGGGAAAAGCGGAGAGGAAAGCAATGTTTTGAAGTTGAGAAGTGTGAAGGAGATCACTCTCAGTTCCCATAGGGGAGAAGAGTTCATGGTCAACAGACCATTGTGTGGATTAGACAAGCAGAACAAGTGTGTAGGTGACAATAAAGTCTTACATTTGTTTAAGGTTTGTGCTTTAATGAGATTTGTCTAGCTCAACTTTACGTCAGAACCTTTTCCACTAAAAGTTGATTTAAACTCTCAACAGATGGAGGATCAGAAATGACAGGTCAGTTACATGTCACTTCTAACATTAATTATTGAAGAGAGGAATTATAACTTTTGTATCTGTAGTATTGCTGTCGAAATACATTTCTGAAAACTGATTCCATGAAGAGTCTTCAAGAGCAGCATGCAAATAATGAAGGTAAATTGACTGCCTGAAGACTTTTGTGTACAGTTTCTGACTATAAAGTTCACCAAACACTTACTTTCTTCTGCTTATTAGTTGGCCATTCATGCTGGGTTAACATGGGAAGAGAAGACTCTGTAGTACTTGGGGTTGTGCCTTGACCACATAATTGGAAAAGTAAATGGTTTCCCTATGAGCAGAGTTGGCATCTGTGCCAAAATGACTGAGCTCCATTCAAAAACCCCTTCTTATGAGTCATTTTGTGGCAATGCATGTTAAAAGAGATGGCAAAATACCAGGAATAAAATAATCAGCACACCTCAGGCTGCTAATAATAACAAAATAAGCTTTTCCTACTGTGAAGCTGGCTCTTTTGTGGAGTCTTCAGACTTACAAGAGCTTCCTAAGCAAGAATCTACGTCAGAGTCAGGCTACTTTTTTTTTTTTTTCTCTTTAAAAATGTACATCAAGAGCCCAGATTATCTCCTGCCCTAAAATGTAAAGCAACAGTGCTTAAATGTTCAATTTGCTAGCTAGTGTCACATGTCCTTTAACATGTGTCCCTTTGAAAAAAGAACGTGTACAATGTTTTGCATCTGAAAAAGAATGAATGGCAAGGCGTAGCTGCGGAGGCTGGAATTCAAGAATCATTGGCTTCACTGCTGAAAGCCATGAATCACTGGGTTGACTGTTCCACGTCCAACTCTGGACACCCCTCTGTCCCTTAAATCCATCACAATATATTAATTTGTACTGAAGCTACTCATGCATTGTGCAAGACATTCATTTTTACTCTCTTCTACTCATGCACTGTGCTCAAAAGACACACAACAGATTTTTTTCCTTCTATTCCAAAAAGCAGCAGAGGACTGTGAATCCTCGCAGATTTGAATGGGGTACATACTAAAGAAAACAGCTCTTTCTCATCCTCAGTTTATCAGCTAGCTCTCCAGGATTTCAATAGCCACACTGAGGAGGAGAGTATACCCTTTTATTTCTGAGGATTTAGATCCTTTCTCTATTATGTGGGCTGAGCAAAGAACACGGCCCTAAGTATTCTTCATGTGATTTATTCTACATTGACAACAACTTAAGTGGAGGCAAAGTTAGACCCAAAAGGCACAAAGTGATGAAAGCTGGAACTGAAAAATAGCATGACAGTCAAAATTGCTGAGTTTCACACAGTCTCTGCTCTGACAGTGTTAGAAAACTCTTGGTCTAAAAGAATCCCAAAGAGCCCTCTGGAAACCCAGTCCCATGAGTCATACACACTCCTTGAAGGCTTTTTTTCTTTCCTTCTAACAAATGACAAAGAAAAAAAAAGCCTTGTGGACTTCACTACTTGCTGCAATTTGACAGCTTCTAGTCAAAACATTTTCCATTTACAAACGGAGGACACCTTTATATCCCAACCGAAGTTAAATCCACTAACATCTGCAGGTCAGATTGGACTGCTTCTGCTTGGATCATAGGCTGGATGGTACCTTAAAGGTGTAATGCCTCCTTGGCAGGGCATGGGAGAGGATGCAGAAGAGTTGTACTAGCTCAGGAACTTCTTGAAGAATTAACTTTGGTGGTTCAAGCACCAGAGAACTGGTGCTTAGTTCCCTAGACTGATTGAAAGACTGACAACCCTGGTCCACTGCATTACCTGTTGCAGGTGAAGCTAGGAGGAAGTGATCCTGGTCACTATGTGTATTAACATTGTTCCCATGCAAAAGTAAATGGGAACAAAGGATTACCCTTTCCATCTGAGCAGCCACCCTATGCTGATTCAAAAAGACCAGATGTTATCTAATCTTCCCAGCAGGATTCAGTTAAGAACAGTCATGATCTCAGACTCTGAGACCCGGTGCCCTCCAAGTATTACACAGAACTGAAGTTAACAGAGTGACTAAATGGAACATGTATTAGACACATAAATGAAGCTTAGTTGAGGACAAAGATGTTGCTTCAATAATTACTTTTCAAAGTAGAACTTCATATTAAAATGAAGATCTAGGGAATTGTTCCTATAAGCTCAGAAGAGTTTTTTAAGATAGTTGTGGCTAATCCATTGAATTAGTCTTTTCAAGTCTGTGTATTCAAGACCTTTTTATAAATCCAAGCAGTACCAAAAAAGTGTTTCCAGTGTTTTCCAGTTCCACTGTGAACAGCTGAGAAGTGGGTCGTCTTGTATGTGTTTGGATCATCTTATGTATGCACGAAGACGCAATAATAAACTGATTTATTTTTGTTCTCTGGCATAAGAAATAGTATCCAGAATGAAGGAGGAAAAAAAAGACAAAAACAAAAGAAGCTAAAAAAGAAGCATAGGTAGGACTTTTCTAAGTGTTTTTTTCTAAAATAAAAATTCAAAATTCACTAATTCACCTTATGCTAATGGTTGGCTAAAACTACAAACATGAGTTTCATTCTAGCTTATGATGTCTTCAGTGTACTTTAAGTTAACTGCAAGGGTCCCTATGCTTACATGTCTCTCTGACTACTTTGTAAGAGAAAGAAAACTTTGAAAGGAAACTTTAAAGCCAAGAGTACAATAACAAACTTTTGAGTAGTTTTATACATTTTTTTATAATACAGGTTTAACAAAAGGTGTATTTGGTCTTGTCTGGACTTTCCTCTTTTTCAACATGAGAAAATTAAAGCTGAAAGATTGTATGTTGAAGTTCATGCTTAGATCACTGTTGAGTTTGCAGATCAGAAAATGAGAGCAGCTACTCTTACTTACTGATGAACTATGTGTATTTTGTATGTTAATATACAGTGGGTATAAATAAGTGTTTTCTCATTTCCTTAGATTTAAGTTTGAAGATCTGGTGCTACTACCCTTGCTACTATGCATATTAACCTTTTGTCTTTCTAAATTATAAACTCTACAGTCAGCTGGGGTGAAAATGAAGGTGTCAGACACAGCATTAGGATTTTCTTTGATGTGAACCAAACAGTGGCAATTCAGATTATTCATCAGGAAAAGCTGGTTCAAAGAAGTGATATAGATCATAAAGCAGGCATCTCGTTACTGCATAGGTGCATAAACCTGCTATACTTTACGTGCCAAATGGTCAAAAGCAAAATCAGCTCTCAGGAATTTTTTACTATGTTCCTAAGGTCTCCCTTGCCATGGTACCTTTATTGAACTAATGCTGTCATGCCACTAAATGCAAGTTTGAGGCATATTCCACTGTTATTTTCACTATTAGAGACTGACCTCTGCATAGCTACCTTGTGTTAATTCCCATAGTGCTTTTTCATAAGAACATGAACCCCTCATGTAATCTACTGCTTCAACCTGTAGCTTTTACATTGACTTTTAAAAGCATTTTAGATTTCAAATAAAGCCTTACATCTACAATGCAACAGCCAGCAACTTATTCCACACTGGTTAACAAATGAGAAAGTAATATTTTTTTCACTAGTTATTACAAACCTGAGACAAATTCAAATTGACAACATGTTTTGCCAATGACCAGTCCCAACAAAAATGATAGCATCAGCAGGAAGATGAACCAATACACAGACTGTATTGTAGACAAAAATGTTACAATATGAATGACTGCAAGGGGTACAAACAGGTCAACCAGCTGGTACATGATCGATGCCAGCCCCAACGATCCCACAAAAGATGTGACTCAGCCCACAACAGGTGGTACAAACAGAGACCCGAGGTTGCCCACAGCTGGCATGGGAAACAGCCAGAGCAGCAAGCTGAACACATCAGAGAAAAGTGCCCACATAGTGACTCTCACCCGATCAGCCCGCGTTCACAAAGGTCTTAAGCAGACTGGGGCCCAGCTCCAGGAGAGTCAGGAGGTCTGCCCTGAACCAGGCAGCTCTGTGGAGTGCACTCCACACACAGACACTCCTGACTCCCTGCCAGTGGTCCCAGCTTTTATCCCCAAGCAGACACCTGACCTTTGTCAGCTCACTGCGGGACCCCTGGGGCTCAGAAGTTAGGGCCTGAATATCCAGCACCATGTAGTCTACCATTATTTTCACCAGTGCATCATGGTAGTGAAATGATAACTCCATTGTATGTTGCTTTGAATATCTGTCAGCATACATCTACACACAGGAGAATCCAGCCTTGTATACCAGTGTTGAGTATTCCACATCTTCTAGTTGGCTTTACTGTTCTCAAGTACTTAACAGTCATTTTCTCAGTAATCACTTGTGCATTTCTTCAGGTAATATTATTAGTTTGTAACTAGCAGTGTTACTAGCATTAAAACTTCGTTTTGCAGTATGTTGCTTAGCAGATTGATTTATTAAGTTGCACATAAACCAGCAAACAACATGCATGCATAAAAACTAATATGCTTTCTATTCCTAATCTTTTTAATGGACGTTTAAAATGGGTATTCAGGATGTCTCCTTTCAAATAGCTCCTAAATAGTATAGTTTATTTCGGATGATTATAGGACCTTTGTGCATGCAACCAAAGCACAGTATTTTAAATCATATCTTCTTTTCATTTTTAAGGAATTAAATGATCTTTATATCCTGACATGTTTTATCATTTTGAGACCGCTTATCTGTATGACTTCAATATGGAGCTCTTTAAACTGATAAAATATTAACAGGATGTATTAAAAACAAACAGTTTCCTATTACATCTTTAATTATATCATTAATTAATGATAATTTAAAGAAATCTTCTGCTAAAAATGTTAAAATGGTGTTGTATTTTAGTATACAGTAGTGGCTCTTATGTGAGTCCCACTGCTAAATATGTTAAACAAAATTCTTTAAGAAGTTTTTTTTTTATCATATATTTATTAAAACTTGTTCTCTGGGAGGACCACATAATGGGAGTAAAAATAATACAACATTTTACTCTCCATTATCAATTATTCTTATGGGACTGCCCTTATCCTTTTAATGGTGGTCCTAATCCACAGCCCTGACAGACATAAAAGTGAGCTATTAGAGTCACTCCTGCTGTCCATTGTATATTTTTGTTCCTTCATTTGTTGCAGATAAAAGTGATACAGTCTGTCTTTTGTCTTTTGAGTTCATAACTATTTTTGCACAAGTTCAATTCCTTACTAAGACTTGGTCTACGTGACAAACTTTTGGTGTCACAGCTGTATCAGGAACTTGTTTTTCCCTTTAATTCATTCTGACATAGCTACACTGGAAAAAGTTCAACTTAATATGCACTTATACCACCAAGAAGTCCTGTTGCCAGTTTGGCTTGCATTGCTTGAGAAACAAGTTCATTTTTTTTGCTTACCTAAACCACATCCCTTCAAGGACAGATTACTTTCATCTTGGTTTTACTAGTAAACTTTTTCTAGGAGTGTTATTATGCAGTCTTGGAGGGGGACTACCTCACTGACACCATGATCTCACTAAAACACGGAGTAGCACAAATCCTGTGAGAAAGATGAGGGGTTTTTTGTTCTTCTTCATTCTAGTCCTCTAACTAACATTAGTGATGAGCTTCACAGATGCCTGTCTAAGTGATCTGTGGATAACTTATCATGTGGGGCTTCAAGTATGGGAATAGTGAGATTAAAAAGGACAGTGACAGAAAAGGGAAAGTCTTCACAACCCCAACATTAAAAACACTCTAGACAGAAAAAAACAGATTCTTAAGGGTTCTTGGTAAGTAACATGACAATCTAAGTCATAAAATCTTTAAAAGCTCTTTAAAGGTTAGTGGATTCCTGTAAATTTGACATTAGTACTTTGAGGTTTTGAAATTAATGCACTTATTGAAGCATTTTATTAACGCTTTTTATTCTAGTTAATAGATGTGATTTTTTACAAAAAGTAGATCTTAGTGGTCCACTTCTTCAAGCTGCCATTATGTCAATCAAAGATAAATCCAGCTAATAAATTATTTTGGCAAATAAATGAAGTGCTTTTGTGGTTAGTCTAGTGTTTTCCTAAAGTCTCAGCACAGTCCAGGAAATATTCTGCCTTCTCTCTTAACCAAACTTACTTGATTGCTATGTATTAAGCCACAGGCAGTCTCGAATACTGTTTTTGCCTTGCCCTTAAATTACTAAGATGCATCTTAACCCACGCTGGATTAAAAACAAAGGCAGAAGGCAGTGGTTGCTTTTAAAATTATTACCCCAAACATTTCCCTAGTGAAAAGTAAACACATATTAAATAACATGACATTAATAATTGCATAAAAGGAATGTTAAAAAAATAGTTTCAGGAGAGAGAATAAACCATTAATGAATCACTGCATTAGTGAAATAGTTTGGGTAATAGCTGAGATGTTTGTACTAAGTCAAAAAAACGCTGCACTAGTAAATCATTTGCATATATCTTCGTTTCTAGCCTTAATTCAGAGTCCTGTAAATCTACAAAACTTGTAGATAATTTTTGCACCCACTCAGTCAATGACTGGCAATGCGGCATGTAGCCGCAGTCATTCATTCTGTCAGTCAGCAGCCCTTGATAATGTGCCTGTCAATATAATTCAGTGCCTGTTCAAGGAAAGCGACACTTTGAATAGTGGACACTTTTCAAAAGCATTCATGCAGGGTCAGTTGCATGAGAAATAAATATATTTTGTGTTTGGAACAAACAGGCAATACGCAGGAGCTGGAGTCTCCAGACATAACCAGTCTTCATGACATAATAAACTGCAATGAAGAGCGAATATCATAAATGCAACTTTGGTTTTAATGTTGTATTAATTATAGAATAGTGGATAATAAAGTCTTCAGGATCCTACTTGGCTCAATGGAGCCCTGATCCATGACCAGGGGTACTATGCACTGCTACACTACAAATGAGATATTAGAATAATGCTATCAATAGTTCCTTAAACCCTATAAAAAATGGCACAGATTGTCATTGCTGAATGAAAAACACAGGCAGAAATCTTTAATTACCACTAACAACATGTTAAAGAAAGTATTTATATGGCATACAGTCTTTAGTTTGTAGTTTTTATTAATACAGGCTGAGAATGTGAGGAAGAAATATGTGATAGTGACAGGATTTTTAATGGTACCTCACCTTAAATGCATTTTAAAATATGTAAATCAATAAAAAAATTATTTGTAATAGCAGACTAAGAGTGCTGGTTAGCCTTACTGCTGAATGAAATGTATGCTACAAGCCCTATTACCATACATCGTGGGAGCTGTAGTTAGGATTAATCTGTCAAAAGGGATGGTTTAGTGTTGATGAATATGACATGTGACCATTAATGATGTTGATTTTATCTCCTGAGATTAGCATGATTTACTTCGGATGGATAATAATGTCATTTGCTTGATGCAGTAGATCTGTTTACGAGCTGATTAAATTGTAAGGCCTTGCTTCATTTCATGCTATTTGGTTTACAGCTTCATTACTGCAATCACAAAAGCTGTGGAAATGTCCCACATCCCATGTCACAATAAATCATTGTTTAATATTGCAGCTATGTATTTTAGCATTTCAGTTTTGCATGGACCATGCATTCCTTAACAAATATGTGATTGGGAATACATTAACAAGATATTCTGGAGCATACTGCTGCAGAAATGTAGAAAATCAGCCTGAATATTTTAATTGAGATTAAGGAAGCACTTGAGTAATTAGCTGTAACAAATTACCTTATTATTTAGACAGTGAAGTAAACGTTTTTGTTGCAAGAATGATTATCATAAATCTACAGAAAAGTGACAGTCAACCAACCATAAAGGAAACTTGCAAGCAAACTACATTTTCTGCCTATTACCTTTTACATTTAAATAAAATTTGTCAGAGCCATACTCTAAAAAGAATGCATTTGTGGTTTAGGGATAGTATATGTTACAAGCTATACCATCTGTAACTAGTGTGCTGGGAAGAGTATATGCATGTAAATCACAAAGAAAAGAAGAATCTGTTAATTATAATGGCAAATGCTAATGTTGCCATAGTTAAGGCAGTGTCAACGTTTCCATTATAGACCCAGTTATAAAAGAAGGAGAGAGGAAGGGTGGTAATCAGCCATCAGAGATTGCTGTGTGTTAAAATTTTGTATACAAAAGGACATGCAGAACTCTCACACCATGTAAATCAGAGGTATCTGTGAAACCATGCTTGCACTCCCAGTGAGAGTAGAACCAGGGCCAAGCTCTCCACTTAGGAGCAAGAGTAACTTTTGTTTGAATAATTTTTTCACATTTCACATAAAATGATATTGATACTTTCATTGTACAAGTGAAAAAAATTGTACACTTATCAGTCAAATAGGATCCTTCAGAGCTTGTGGCTTACCACTGGATTTCGGTAACTACAGATGATTAAGAATTGGTTCATGTGCTTAATTTTAATGAAAGTTTTTATAAATTTGAAGAGCATGCTTAAATAATTTGTTTAAGTTGTGTGTTTTATTGTAACAGAATGGAATTTCTTTTAGTTCTTTTTCCTTCCCTTGTTTTAACAGCCCCCACACGACCCCCTGCCCCCAGGTTGGTTACCTGTGGATTTCATGGAAACATCTCAGTTTACATGTGAATTCTGCTGCATTATAACATGGTCTAATGTGAATGGGAACTTTATAGAGGATTTGTGAACTTTTTTTTACCCTTAGCTTTTACCTAGCAAAACTCAACTCTCCACCTCAAAATATGTCAGTTGGAAGATGAACAAGTGGGAACCCCAAGGGGAACTATAGTCATGTATAGTCATATACATACACTTGAATAATATTCTAAGTCAGACCAAGAGTATCCAAGGATTTCCAAGTGTGTTGCAACAATGACCTTAATCAAGATATTTTAGAAATTATTAATGACTTGACTAGTCTGGTCACCCAACCCGAGACATTTTGAAAAGCCTACGGTTTTTCTTGTTTATTTGTTTGTTTGGGTTGTTTTTTAATGGATGATCCATGAAATGTTCTGGAAAGTAGGCTCTTTTAGAAGAGTTCATGCTGTGGATTTGGAAAGAGGGGATAACTCTAATGCTTGCAACTCAATTCTCTCTGGTTGTTTGGGGACAGATTTATTGAGTTGATTTAATTTTCCTATGTATTGTGACTGCTGGGCATAGGTCTACCACCTTTGACTTTTTGCTGAGCCAACCCCTGTCAACACTGGTAAAGTTAATGAAAATGTTTCACATGTTGAAATGTTGGTATTTCCAGCAATATGTCAACTAATCAAATAAAAAAAGTGATAAACATTTTCTTCTGTTTTCCAGGTATCTCTAGACCTAAGTTAAGGAAAACAAATTCTTGAAAATGAAAGGATGAGTAAGTTTATTTTAAAAAAAAAAGAGGAAACCACACTTTGAATATTCATTGCTTCAGGAAACATTTGGTAATACATTGCATCCCTGCATAAGTTGGCCAAAATGTTGTTACCACAGATTCAAAGTTTTATGTTTCATAATTTGAAACTAAACAAAACAAAGGCTTCCTCTCTTGATGTGCTGCACCTTTTGACAGCAATTTGGTTTCCAGCCAAAAAGAAAATGCAAAGGCAGATTTTTTTCAATGTGCACATTACTGCACTTATATTCCTACTGAAACTAAAAGAAGAATGCCCTTGAAAATCCCAACTGCTGGCTTCACGAAAAATAAATAATTTCAACACCCACTTGCCAGTGATGGTTAATTTAATGTAATTTATGCATAGAACAAAATATCTTCCTAGCACTATGACATGGAGAGGCTATTGGCTAGGTTGATGGAGTAATGGCAGTTTTGATGAGAGACCTTTAACCTCAACAGCTGAAGTCATCTCCATGGACTTTAGTAACCACTATTCATATTAACAAGGACAAAAATAGTAAGGACATATAATTCTGTAGTTCCCTTACAAGCTGTCCCCAGTCTGCCTTCTACCATTCCTTCGGCTCTGTGATCACTGTGGAATGTGTTTAAATACAACTAATGAAGTCTGGCTCATGCTTTGAGGCTGTTTTCCTGAAAATGGTGGTACCGTGTAATGCATATATGTTTACCATGATAGGAGTGAAAAGACGGTTTGATCTTTGTGACTGAACACTTAATAAACAATTAATACCTTCAGAAAGTTGATGGCTGCTTGAACGCTTCATCAATCTTCTCTGCAGGTGCCTCCAAGTACGACAATTACTGAAATAGGACGGAAAGAGTTAAAAGGGTTTAAACTTATTTGGATAGACGTAATTAAAGAATAGAATTTGATTCTCTGAATGGAAGAGGAGAAAACCTATGCAATATTTTGTAACAGAATTGGTTTAGCTGAAGTTCTGTTCAGTGATAAAGGAAGTAAGCTAATCTGAAAATAATAATTTTTAAAAATGTGTGGTCTATGGTAAAAGGAACCTGGGCAGCTTTAGGCCAAAGAATATTCCAAACTGTTGTCTCAACTCAGGCAGGGGAATGTATTTTTTGTCTGGCTTTGGATCTTATGCTTCTACACAGAATATTCTTAAACCTAAAGCAAGATCTGCAGATGTTACACCCACTGCATTTGAAGATCTAAATTGTATATTCCACGTCATCTACATAGCTGGAGCTCTTGGGTACCAAGAAAATGGTGATATTTTGAAAGTAAGCACTGCTCATGAGAACTTAGAACAATTGGATTGCAGAATTCCAGATTAAAAGCTGAGTCCAGCAACATGTTAGCAACGTTTTCTGCTTGAACACCAATCCCAACAGGGGTATCTTCCCAAATTTAGACCACTAAGAGAAAGCACTGAATTTTCCTCCATCAAATTATTTGTGTTCTCCTATGAACTTGTTGATGTCAGCGGAGTTGGGCAAACATGTGCTGTGAACGAAATTTTCTTTAAGATGTTCTTAGGGAATCAGTACACCCTAAATTGTTTGCTGATCTAGAAGGCGGCTGAGGGTCAAAGTTGTAAGCAAAGAAAATCTACAAGGCAACATTATGACCATTGTGAGTCTCATTATAATATTTAGAGTCTGCTTGATGGCACTCACAGCAGTCAATTCTGAGCAGCTTTAGGAATCAGAACCAAGTGTTTCTGAAGATAGATTTCTAAAAGATATCTTGTTAGATTTCACAATGAGAAAAATATCTATGATGATGCAGTCTGATTTTTTGTATTACCAGGGCCACAGAATTTCATTGAGGATCTCCTGCATTAAGTGCAGCTATGTTCTATTGAGCTAGCTAAATATGAAGAGAAATTGGGGCAGACAATTTATTTTCTCCCTTCATAGTGTTAAAAAATTGTTTTTGCAAAAAGCAGTTGTGCCTCCTTCAATTATAGCATTACCTTTAACACAGAGACTGCTGTAGTCAAGCTTTTTAATGAACAAATTTTGTAGAATTTAGTCTCTGAAGTGCAAAGCCACAAGAGTGTGTGGCTCTAAATGTGCCATATGAGCATTATGTTGCTTTCTTTCTCTGTCAAAGCTGGCATGTATCAGAAAGCAATAAAAGAGTAACTATTTCATTCAAAATTAAATGGCAACATCCAATTAGAGGAAAGACTCAAGTCTGAAAATGTAAAATCTATTGAAAGTTTCTTTCTGTTTTAGAGGAAATGTACCAATTGCTAATGGAAGAGTTACTCTAAACGACTGGCTACTAGTTAACTATTATGTGTTCTAGCAGGATTTGTGGTTGGATTTTTTTTTTTTTTTTTTTTGTTATTCCTCCTCAGAAGATTTGGAGAAAAGAACAGAAAACTATTGAAAACATTTGCTTAGTCTTTTTTCTTTTGAATCAATGTCATACTAACAATAAGTTGTTTTGAAGTCTTTAACCATTAATTGACTAACTGGTTTTCTTTAGACATAAAACTTGTCAGGGCCTTGATTGTTGTGAATTCATGGTGATAGATGCTGGCTGACTGCCTAAATACAAGGTCTCTGAACACCAGGATAACACTTTCTGAAACCTTCTGGGCTTACCCTCCATAATGTCATTTAAACAAACTTAATTGACTAAAACTTTCAATTTTTGTGCATTCTGTATAAGGGACTATTTGAGAGAAGAGGCCTTGTAGGAATAGGCCCCAAATGACAAAATCTGACCTCTACCTAGCCTTAGATTTCTCAGTTCTTGTTTATTTACACAAAATAAGCCAATATTAACTGCAATAAAATTTCACTATAAGCAGAAAGCCTGCTATATACTCTCATTTTCCTTTAGTGAATAACCTTTAGAATGGGTCTTAACTGAGACTCCGTGAATAGCATAAAATTCACCCACTTTTGCACTAAGTCTAATCATTACCTTTAGATAATTGCCCATGCATGTGAGTCAGTAAGCTTGTTCTATATGAAATAAATAAAAAGTTTCAGACCGAAAGTTAAGGGGTTTTTTTTTTACTTTGTCTGACTTTTTTTGTTGCTGTTGTTGCAGTGAAACTTTACTGGAGAGATACCCCTGGGATTATCTTCTTAAATTTAGAGGTCTGGACATACTCAGAATTACACATCTGTCTCTGCAGAGCAGCAATTTGAATTTCCCACTTTTCTTTCACTGGTAAAAGGGCTTGGGTTTGAGTGGAAGTAGTATGTAACATTTAGATAACATACAAGACTGATAAGACTGTACTCTTAACAGTTTTTCCAGAGAACATGACAATTCTGGACTGACTGTTTCATCTTTAGGAAGCCTTCAGACATCAGAAGGTAAAAGTTCTTAACCTCTATGCAGTTTTGAATGGCCCACAACACGAGTTGTTGTTACTGCTCTACTCTGTAGTTGTCAAGGCCCTCAGGGAACCTGATAGGCCTTAATGGCCCTCATCAGCTTCACCCAGGATCTTCCCTAACCCTTCACCTACCCACAGGCTCTGGAGTTCCCTCATTCCTTGCTTGAGCTAGACCATAGAAGTGCCAGTCTCCAGCCTGGCCATGGGCCCCAGTGATCCTGAGCCTGACCTGTTGGCTGATGGTTTTGGCCTCGGCCTCACTTTGTCACCATGGACCTGCTCAGAGATCATGACCTCAGTTGCACTTACTGGGTCTGTTTCTGACCTGCTGACAGCTTTCCAGCTTGACCTTGGACCTGCCTCATCACCACAAACATGTCAAATGGTCTGAACTTGTTTGAACATCAGCTGCTATTTGTAGTCGTGCCCTGTTTCTTCATTGGAACAGCGAGGACCCTGCCCCAGTGACCATGGCATTGTCCTTGGTTCCCCTTGCTTGCAAGCTACCCTTGCTGCTTTCTGACAGTAGTGCAAAAGGTTTTATCTTACCAAAGCTTGACCTTAGATAGACCCACAGACAGACCCACAGACAAATCTTTACTCTGCTGTTGTCAACAGGATGAATTGCAGGGATGTTGGTGACCTTTTTGTTTGGAAATGTCACTACGAAGCCCAACCAGTGAAGGAAGGTCTTCTTAACAGCGTACTTGTTTCATGAGCAGAGGATTTCTGTCTCACAATTCTTTTTCTAGAATAACCACAGAGCTTTAACATAAACATCTTATTTTCTTTTAGTCTTTGTTTCAAAAAATATTCCAAGAGAAGTTTTAGCCTAAGCAGCTTTCTAATGAGTTAAAAATCACATGGCTGAGTTGGGATTTGTGATTAACAGACATATTTCACTACAGACAAAGTTTAGCTGCAACCTGAAATAGGGCAGAATAGTAATTTTTTTTCCCTTGGAAGCATACAAGTACTGCAACTCTGCTGCAAGCCTAAAGTGCCCAGCAGCCACTATCTGCGACAACCCAAAAGTCCCCACCAGCCACTATACTGCTCAAAGGGTGCCAATCAACATGCCAGTTATTTCTCCTAAGAGAATTCAACTATTTTTAGGGGTTACTGTTAGCATGAAAATCTTCCCTATTTAAGGCATTTTATTGTACTTTGGTTTGAATTGACCTGGGTTTTGCTGACCAAAACAGAAAAACACAGACAAATCTCAATTTTATTTGAAGACAATTTTTTCATGGAAAAATGTTGTTGCAGTTCTCAATTCATGGAACACATATTCAGAACTATTTTTTTTTTGGTTAAAAGTTTATATAT
>NW_008622795.1:63218-71917 GCF_000691845.1 Merops nubicus | reverse complement strand
CTATGATTCTATGATTCTATGAAGGCACTCTGTACTGGTATTTATCGCAAAGGAGATTTGTGCTACGACATTTTGAGCAAGGTGACATAGGTTAAAAAAATGAAATTCAAGTAAGCAAGCTGAGCCCTGGAGAAGCAGGGCTCCCCACTGGTCAGCTGGAGGCTGATAAGCTGGAGTGATTTTCATGGCTTCTTTTTCGTGGTGCTAGATCTGATGCATTTCTCTTATGTGTGGCTACCAGACAACTTCATATGGTGAAGTTAGAACATCAAATATGTTAATACAGTATAAAATATCATTCTCCCAAGTGAGCATTAACAGCATTTGTGGGTCTGAAGGTAGCGTTTGTTTTTCTCTCATCATGTCCTGGTATCCCACTTGTTAAAATAAACAACTGCTTTTGATTTATATCTGAAATAACTAATTAGCCACTCACTACAAAACACTGCAATAAAAACAGACCAGTGTGTAACTTGGACTCGGCAGCCACCAGCTGCACCTCATCTTGCTAATCTTTAGGCTTTTTTTTTTTTTAAAAAAAAAAAAAAAAGCAGGGACTTTTAAGAGTTAAGTTACACAACTCTCTTTTTATTTTTAAAGTGAGTGGATTCCTTGTTGCGTTGTTGAGGATGATAAATTGATACCACATGTTGCTTCCAGACAAAAAAGACTCTGTACTACAGTGGAAGCACTTGCAGCTGGTGTCTGAGTTAATGGACAGGCTCCACAAGGTAAACACAGCTTGGAAGAGGCCGAAACATGCACAGGGAGGGGGAATTTTCTCTGTTTTAAAGGCTCAAGCATTTGCTGCTGCTGCCTGACTGGGGCTGAGTGTTGAAATAACATGCAGTCCCAGCCTCCCTGGGAGACTCATTCAGTTGTTCGTATCAAATGGGGTATACAGTACTTTGGAAGTGTTTGAGTGTCCTCTCTGGGAGCTTCCCCATTTGCAGGCTTATCAAAATATCAAGAGAGACACATGTAATTAGGTCATGGTAGCCGATTTCTTTTTTTTTTTTTTTTTTTCCAAAAGAAATGTGGCTGGTTCCCTCGAGGAGTATTAACTGAACAAAATGCAGTGCAGTGGATCGACATCTGTAAAAGCTGAGAGCACAGCCCTGAGTCTGGGGAGAGTGCTGTCACTCCTCGTGTTTCTGCCCCGGCTACTACTGGGCACCCAGCTGCACCCCATCTCCTGATGCTGTTAGCCTAAGCCAGGGTAGGGTATCAACCCTGCTTGTCTGTGGCACTGTACCACCCTCTGTTCACACAACATCTGCCCTGCCTCATGTTCCTCTGCCCTGGGTCTTCCTCATCTCCAAGGCTGGTCATTCTTCCCTGCAGGACCACTTCCGCAGGGGACTGGAACCCAGCTGTGCTGGGCTCAGTGTTGTATGGGATGCCCTTGATCTTATCTGCAGGAACCTCAGTCTTCTGGCTCCCAGCAGAGTGCACAGCGTTCTTCAAGTCTGGTATTAACAGTGACACTAAAAAAGTGTGGAGCTCATCGTATTTCTTTTCTGCCCTGCTCTTGTACAGTCCATATGTTGTACCCATTGGTGGTATCTGAGCTCTTTCCAAGGTGTCTGCAGCCTGGCTAGCATCTGTCCCATCTACATATGGTCTCCAGGACAGATTGATGGAAGCTCCTTTATAGATCTTTCAAAATTTCTTGTTTCATTTTGGCATGGAAAAATGTGTCATGTTTCCATCATCGTGGCCTAATCTGTCTCCCATGTAAGTCAAAGACAAATCCCCATTAATTTGATCAACGGTGGGTTCAAATAATAAAGTATATCTTCTTTGCTTCCTCACCTCCTTTGTGATTTATCACACGGTCATATATTCCTAAGGCACATGGTTGTGAGCAAAGATTGTCCCATGATATTTTCATGTATTGTAAGCAGATGGGAACATTCTTTGACAGTTCAGAAACCAGGTAGAAAATACAGTTATTTCCATCGAGATTGCAGCCTGGTAGCATAGCACAAAAGCCTTTACTGATGTGAGTTGTCAGTGACTTTTGTAGCAAAACTTGCATGTGAAAGGATAATAGGATCCAGCCCTAATTTGATTTGGCAGAGCATCCAACACAAGGAGAAACCAAGAAATTCAGATACTGTTGCTGAAGAGGTTAGTGGGGGAGGTTACGTGAAAGAAGTGGGTTTTAAGGCAGTGTTTGAACAGAGGGTGGAGATGGGGTAGACAAAAATAAATTAGCCCATAATTATGTTTAAGAAAACAATCTTCCTATAGAAGAAAAGTAAAGAAAAATAGAAGCCAGAGTATAAGTGGCATATTGCTTGATGTAAAGGAAAACAAACTGCTTGGATTTTTTATAACCACCAATTTTCAACACAAAAGTATTATTACATTCTTTTATTATTTGTGTAATACCAACACTGAGCAAAAACATATAATAAGAAAAAAATTACATGTGCGCACATGCATATCCCCACATGCAGAAGCCCTCATCCTGAAAGGTGCCTCAGTCTCTATTTTACCATTTCAGATTTTTCATGTTTTTAGGCCAAATAGTTTCAGCACTCAGCTACCACCAGCAAAAATAAGCCATTTTATGAGACTACTGTAGGTTGAAATCTGTTAGCTGCTGGCACTTTGGCTGAGTGGTTTTATATATAAAGCTATGTGGTATGCTGAATATGCCACCTTGGGTGTTTCTTTTTTGTACTTTCTAAGATTTTTTCGTTAGCAAGAGTCACAGTGCTGTGTATCCTTATACCCAGCATTTTTAGGTGGGGACCAGCATGGTTTGTATGGCTCTTATAGCCTGGCTTGATGTAGTGGCCTGGTTCTGGATGTCCTCATCCTGCTGCTAGGTCTTTGCAAGGAGACATCCCATGCAGATGTTCTCGCAAGTGGTTGTTCATGAAAGTCAAGGGGGATGAATGTGAGAGCTACCTGCATTGATGCAGTACAAGCTGGAATATCAACAAAGGTTATTTTAAAAAAAAAAAACAAAACAAAACAACAGGTCTCCAGCCAGTTGGGAGAAACCTAAGGAAGTAAGCAGTGGCACCTAGTTAATAGAAGTTAGAAACAGATTGTTGCCAGACTCAAAATACAGTTAAAATGTCATCAGCTAAATAATAAAAAGCTCTTTCCTTCCTTAGACTGAAGAACTATTCTGCTGCAGCTCAGTCCACTGTATTTTGATGGCATGCTCTCCCTTAGAAATGAACAAGTTTACAGCTGAGGCACTGACCCAAACTTCTCTTGAGTATGTCTGCAAAGTCTGGTCTGCTGTTCTGTGCAAATTGTTTAAAACATGACAGTTGCTATTTTTAACCGTGGTCCATATGATTTCTCTTTTCATTAAGTGATAATCATGACTGCGTCTGCTGTCTGCCTGCGAGAAGAACTTCAGGCATGTTTTCCATTTCACAATCTGACAAAAACCACAACACTTAACAGAGGGGGGAAAAAAGGCATTTTATATTGAAAAGTATTGTTTTAAAAAATCTGGGCTGTACTTCTTTATACATCAGTTGTGTCTCCAGTTCACTTATGTCAAACATCCATTTATCCTAAGGATGCAAATGTCAAGATGCTTGTGAATGATTTGTTGATTGATTCATTCTTTGCCTATTTAAATCTGGAATTTCTTCAGTGCTTTGTAAATGAAGGGCACTTATCATGGATGGTTTGATTATGCTGTGGTCCTGTTGACTTTGTGGTTTTAAAGCATGCTGGTAAAACAAATGTGATTTTACTCTCCTCGTAGATATACCCAGCAAGTGCCAAAACATAAGAAAAAAGAACTTCTGAACTTTTTTAACTTGATCATCTTTAACCTAGAGGAATAGCACAACTGTTTTGACAAAGGAGTATGGGATAGCTCAAAAAACCTTTGGGCTTGCACATAGAAAAAAAAACATCCTAGAAGCATTCTCACTGACAAATACTACTTGCTTGTCCTTTCTCTGAGATGTATTTTAAGTTCAAGATGAACAGGATGAGTGGAATGGGATTTTCATCTCAGTTATTTTCGTTTAAATTTGGAGCCATTTCAGTGAGAGTACTGTGGGCTGATTTTCTTGGCCTTTTTCTGATTCTGAGGTGATTATCATTGGTTTGTGCCAATGTGATTTTTAGACAGTAGATGTTGCTGACTAGTGCAAACAGGTCATGTGCAGGAGCAGAGAGTGCACTGGCTCCCCTGGAAGTACTGAATTTCGTAGCATCCTGTACAGCACAGGGTGTCTCACTGTACAGCAGCTCTATACAGCTCTGTACCTACCAGCTGACAGGGACAGCGGTATCCTTGTCTACTGTGTCACATCACGTTTCGAAGACTGTGAGGATACTACAGCAAGGGGACAGCTGGCCAGCTACTGCAGCACAGTGCCTCTAATGAAGAGAGAAAGTACAGCTTAGTCATGCACCGAGTGCCTGTGGGGGAGGAGCAACAGCACTTAGAGTTTTCTCAAGACTTATTAAAACAGATACACAACACACATGACGGTGAAGAATTAAAAAGACATTTGCAGAGGCTGAGATGAGTGTGACTACTCCTCCAGTCAGATTTTTACAGTGCCTTTGCAGTTCTTATTTTAAGGAACCGATGGCAAGATTGCTGATAATACAGAGGTTTGTCCTGACACAAAAGTAAGGGCGAAATATCTGCCTCCTTGCTAGTAGGAATGGAGCTATGTCACATCCCCTTCCTTGGTATGCAGCTTTAGAGGGTGTAGAGAGGGACACCAGGAATGCACAGCTAGTGCAAGCATGGGGCTTGCTTTACAGCAGCATGCTGGCATGCTGCAGTCACACTCCAGCCCTCCTGTATCCACCGCTTGAGAAACCCGTGGTGTTGCCCAGGAAGGCACAGTGCGTTTACTCATAGACAGGTTTGGGATGGAAAGGACTTCCGAAGGCCATCTAGTCCAACCCCACTGCACTGAGTGCATCTTCAACTAGAGCAGGTTGCTCAGAGCCCTGTCCAACCTGACCCGGAATGTTCCCAGGGATGGTCACGCTGCTGTTTTCCTGTGATGCTGGTTTAATAATTGAGATTTGGTAGTTGAAGAAGTAGGGTGCTAACCTTGATGTTTTGTTCTGTTCCTTTCCTGCAGAATTCGATCCGTCACAACTTGTCGCTCCACAGCCGATTCGTCAGGGTGCAGAATGAAGGCACCGGGAAGAGCTCCTGGTGGATGATCAATCCAGATGGTGGAAAAGGCGGCAAGGCGCCCCGAAGACGTGCCGTGTCCATGGACAACAGCAACAAGTACACAAAGAGCAGAGGGCGGGCAGCTAAGAAAAAGGCAGCCCTGCAGACTGCCCAGGAGACGAGCGAGGACAGCCCTTCTCAGCTCTCCAAATGGCCAGGGAGTCCCACCTCCCGCAGCAGCGATGAGCTGGATGCGTGGACAGATTTTCGCTCCCGTACAAATTCGAATGCCAGTACCATCAGCGGCCGCCTGTCACCGATTTTGGCAAGCACCGAACTAGACGATGTTCAAGACGACGACGCTCCACTTTCTCCCATGCTGTACAGTAGTCCATCGAGCTTGTCCCCATCGGTAAACAAACCATGTACTGTGGAGTTGCCTAGGTTGACTGACATGGCTGGGACAATGAATTTGAACGATGGACTGACAGATAACCTCATGGATGATCTCTTGGACAATATAACACTCCCTCCCTCCCAGCAGTCACCCACAGGAGGGATAATGCAGAGAAGCTCCAGTTTTCCGTATGGTTCCAAAGGTTCAGGGCTGGGTTCCCCGTCAAGTAGTTTCAACAACGCCGTGTTTGGTCCGTCGTCCCTGAATTCTCTCCGCCAGTCGCCCATGCAGACCATTCAGGAGAACAAGCAGGCCACCTTCTCTTCCATCTCTCATTACAACAACCAGACGCTGCAGGATCTCCTCGCCTCTGATGCACTTAGTCACAGTGATGTCATGATGACACAGTCTGACCCACTCATGTCACAAGCCAGCACAGCTGTGTCCGCCCAGAATTCCCGCAGGAATATAATGCTCCGCAACGACCCCATGATGTCGTTTGCCGCGCAGTCCAGCCAAGGTGGTCTGGTCAGTCAGAGCCTGCCCCATCACCAGCACCAGTCCCACAACTCCTCTCTTAGTGGCAGCCGTGCCTTGTCCAGTTCCATCAGTAACATAGGCTTGAGTGACTCAAACAGCTTGGGATCCACCAAACATCAGCAGTCACCTGTCAATCAGTCTATGCAAACACTTTCTGACCCGCTCTCAGGCTCCTCTTTGTACTCCTCTAGCGTGAACCTCCCGGTCATGGGACACGAGAAATTCCCAAGTGACTTGGACCTGGATATTTTCAATGGGAGCCTGGAGTGTGACATGGAGTCCATTATCCGCAGTGAACTCATGGATGCAGATGGGCTGGATTTTAACTTTGATTCCCTCATCTCAGCTCAGAACGTTGTTGGTCTGAATGTGGGGAACTTCACTGGTGCTAAACAGGCTTCATCACAGAGTTGGGTACCAGGCTGAAGGATCTTTGAGAACAGGGAAAATGGGCAAACAGGTCAGTGCCCCATAGATGTGGTAAAATAATTGGTTCCTTAGTTTTATTGGAGTTTGCATCAAACCCTTAATAGTTAGTGCACACTAATAATATTAATTTGGCTTGTGATGGTTTGCTATGTGTTGGTATGCAACAGGCACCCAAGAAATTTCTGGAGGTGTGGAGGGAAATGAGGCTAAGCTATAAAAGCTGGTCGGCTCCAACACCGTCAGCACGCATCTGATGCTTTGCGTCCTGCTTAATTTAGGCATGAGAAATGTTAATGACAAATCAGGCAAACCAAGGTGGAATATTTGTGGGTTTGGGGAATCACAGAGCTCCAACTCATCTTCTTTGAAGTCGCAACAGATGGATTCTTCTGTGCAGCCGAGGCTGCATGTAGCCAAGCTGCATTACAGAGGGATGGGGCAAGGGGCTTTGCAGTCAGTGGGGCAGTGTTACTGCAGAGGAGGAGGAAGACCATCTTTGCAGAATTACTGCATGCACTAGAGATCAGTTGTGTGGGACGGATCTGGACTGAATCAAAGTTGTACTGCTGCTGTGGTACGGCAATGCTAGCAAAGTTGTTTGGGTTTTTCTTAATTGTATTTTTTGGCAAAAAAATAAATTATCAAATGGAGGAATTATGTATTGAAGTAGCAAAGGTAGGAACCTGGTCCCAGGAATATCCTGGGTATAATATTTTAAATATGCAAAAATTGTTAGTCTCTGCCCAGGACTGGAGTGAGTTTCGTTTTCTTTTGGACTCCACCAAGAGAATATCTGTAGGTTTGGGTTTTGCAGTAGGTGCTTTTCAAATGTTAGCCTCTTCAGATTAATTTTTTCCAGATTGATGTGTTTATTTCCATTGCTTCTTTTCCACAGCTTGGGGCATTTGAACTTGTAAACATTGTTTCTGTCATACTTTTGTGATTCTGCAGGCTGCTGCCCATACCTCTGCCTGCTCACATGTACGTGCTCACTGACTCATAGAGTAGTTGCCACACAAAGTGCCCTTTCTCCTTTGTTTTTTTAGTACTATAAGGGAGTAGATTTCAAAATATAGTAGGATAAAAGGTTAGCTATAAATTATTGAAAGTGTTCTGTTAACGTCAGAATAATATGTAGAGTATCCCAGTGGTGAGGTTAAACGAGGCATTCATGCAGTTGGCAGCTTACTTCCAACTTTCTTATTTTCTAGGAGAAAGATGGAAAGACAGGGTCAGTGTCATTTGACGTTATGATGCATAATTTGCTCCTTTCATCTTTAATGGAGTTTTCATTCTCTGTTTCACAGTTAGATGTTCACAGGGAAACTTTGTGGTAGGTGAGCAGCAGTAGTGAACCTCCTGAATGTCTTCCTGTGTGTAGGGAGCACCACAGGAGACACGTGCTACCTGTGAGGTAGAGCAAGACTGCACAGGAGTCCTCCTTTCAGGAGTTTTGCAGAGCTGCCTCACTCAAGTGGAGCTGTTGGTTTGCACAGTCCTTTCTCTCTCAGTGGGAGAATTTCCTCTGGTTCTTTCACACCTTCTTGCTCAAAGAGAGAGTGTTGGAATGCATGTCCAGGAGACAGGCTGTGGAGCTGGGCTGTAGAGCATATCGTGTGCTGCTTGGCAAGGCCAGGGCCATAGCCAAATTCTGATTTTCCTTCAGTTCAAGTGCTGGAGAACTTAAGAAAAGAAAGGGGTAAAAAAAAAATGACTCATGAACCAAGAAGAAACAATTTGCAGGTCACACTTGCTGACCAGTTGTCTCCTCCAGGTACATGAGCTGTTTGGATTTAAAAACCCTTTTTACATGCGGTAAAAAAAGAAAGCCTGTAGGAACTTCATTGCTGCGAAACATCAGCAGTACAACGCCGAATGAGACCTAGGAAAAAGATGTTATCGGCAGCTTTGCATGATGGAGGCAAATAGGACAGCCTCCTGCTTTCATAGCTTTGTTTTCTGTGTGTGGGTAGAAGCCACCCATGGGGAGAGCTGCCGAGGCAGCACGGAGGAGGCACGCTCCCCGCTGCCCCCTCACCCCAGCCCGCACCGGTCGCGGAGGGCGCAGCTGCCGTCGTCTTTCTCAGGCTGCTCCCTGCGAATAAAGGAGCTGACACATCTGTGTGAGCGGAGTCTCATTGCAAGGGACAAGTTTATTAATGAGACAGCTCTCCTCCGTGGATTACTGTCCAGTCATCT
>NW_008622795.1:35243-63187 GCF_000691845.1 Merops nubicus | reverse complement strand
CCGGGGTTTCCGTCCCGGCCATCTGGGGAAGCCGCTTTCCCTCTCTCTGACAAGTGGCCCGGCTGCTGCGGGGTGCCTCCGGTATCAGGTGCAAGTGCAGATGATTTCTGCTGAACTGGTTCATCATGCACCCTTCCTCATCTGTTAAGCAGCGCTGTGTGAGAGTTTGCCTCCCTGTGAGCATCTCACATTTTGATAGAGTCACCTCGTGTGACATTGGATGCAGTCATTCCGAGTTGCTTTCTCGGTTACTTCTCCATAGCAATGGGGACCCCAGAATTAAAATCTTCACTCTGTGGCATTCATGATCCCAGTAATGAATATTTACAGGCTTGAAGACTGGGGAATGCTTTCAAGCAGAGCAGCCTGGCGCTTACTCGTGCTAAATGTGTTTCATGAGGGCAGCCAGATGCATTTTGCAGGCAGGCAGAAACAATTACAACGGGTTATTGGCATACCTGGGAATAGTGAGTGCTGTGTTCTCTATGAAAAATAAGAGAAATGTTGGAGTCAGTTTTCAGGAAGAAAAGAAAGAAGCCAAATACATAGGTATTTAGTTTATGCATACTCTACATATAGAGGGGGATTTACTTTGGAGGAAAATCAGCTATAGTTTCTTCATAGGGGAAGTAAAAGTCCCGTGCAGGAGACGCCACTGTTGCAGGTTTAGTGGCTGTGCACCTTTTCTGCACGTAAGCCTGTGCACAGTCCCTGGAGAGAGTCTTGCCCAGTCCCACCAGGCTGGCCCTGTGCCCATGAGGCTGGCTATACCCAGCCTTTCATAGGGCCCTAACTGAGGCATATGAATGAATTTGGAGCTGTTTGGTTTGGTTTGTTGGTTTGATTTTGTTACTAGAAGGAAAGGAGAAAATCAATATGCTTTTTTCTTGCTTTAGTCACTCAGATGTAATTTTCCCTTCTTAAACTGGCTGGGCCCTCTGTTCCTCTATTGCTGCCTGTTTCCCAGGCACGCTGGATATGATCTCCACCCACTCAGATAATCATCACCTTGGTTTTTAAGCTCGTTTATCAATAAATGAAAATGTCACTGTTCCCTCACTGGTCTCTAGAATACCTTTTGTTTTGAAATTATTGGGTCCTCTCTCAGCCTAGGATTCCTACAACTCTGCACTTTGCTTCGTGGTCCTTCTCAGCTGGCAAGTTCCCAGGGACTTGGCATTCACCAAAGGGTAGTCCCAGACAGTCTGGCAGGACAGACTGTTTGGGACATTTACTGCTGCCTGGAAGGTCAGGAGCTGATGATCAGCTACCACATGGGCAAATGTGTCCTCCAGCATCAGAATCTGTCCAAGAAGTTGTTTTTACTGTGATTATTTCAGTGATCCGGTTTACAACAGTGCCATGCAGGCAGTTGTGCTGTCAGGGCTTGGGTGGGAGGTGGAGGATGGCTCAGCACAAGCAGGGCAGGAATTTCTTAAGCTGGTTTCACCATCTGAAAAAACTCACCTAGCTGCATCTTCTAAGAGATTTCAGTGTGTTGCTTAGCAGGATGCCTCCGGGCTCTGCACTAGAGCTATGCTGGAATCACGTTGATGCCTTGTTTGAAAATCACAATTAAAATACTTTGTAAATCAGTTAACGTCACTCATTTTGCCCTAGCATCATCTAGGTCCCACAGCATCTTACTGTAGCAGTAGGGTGCACAAGCTACTAATAGCAAAATCATTGAATGTTTGCACAATTTGATGATTAACGTCTCTGATAGAACAATATCCTAGGAAACGTAACCAAATGCCTGTTGGTGTTTCATTAGTCTGTATGAGTTTGGACTACTTGCCAAATTGTTAATTAGTGTTCAACCTGTTTCTGAGTGAAATTGATACCAAAGATGCATGTGTAAGTCTGAGGATGATTTTACTATTCACTGCAACACCATCTTAAAAGTTGAACTAGGTAGTGAAAAGATCTCTGTTGGTTGGAGTTTTGAATCGGAGACCTCTGGACAATATGCCATGAGGAAGAGTATTTTTATTCTTTACCAGAAACCTTGTTTCCTGCTCAGTAAGCTGAAATGTGGAAACCAGAATTGGTGGACCTTTCGCCTGAGGATTCTGACTGCCTCAGGACCATAGCTGCACTTCCTCCTCTTTTATTTTCAAAAATGAGGTCTGGGGGGTAGGGCTGGCAGATTTCTTACACGGAATCAAGGTGGGGCTGACTGCCTTTAAAAGAATCAAAAGGAAATTCAGGAGCAGCAAATTCTTCTGCTCCATTTCTAACAGGTTAGTGGTTAAGGCGGTGGCACACTTCTAACATTCAAGTGTTGTTTCAGCCAGCCCAAGTTTTGAAAGGTGGTTTTGTGACTAGCTAAACATCACGTGCCAAGCTTAATGTTGGAACAAAAATATCTGTGTAGAAAACTTATTTCTCTGTGAACAGGGATGCCATTAACTCCAAGGAGGGCCTGCCCTGAGCAGGCTCCTTGCTCCCCAGGAACACAGCAGTGGTGTGGGGCCAGACTCAGCACTCATGGCTGCTGGGGAGGAGGAGAAGGGAGAGCTGGGCAAAGCCCACTGGGGCTGCCCACACTGCAGTCCCACTGGCCACAGTGCTCATGGAAGCCCCTCACTCCCAGCGACCGGCCCTACGCTTTCAGGGATCCTGTGGCTTTTGCTGCGTGGAGGCAGCAGGAGCTGACACACAGACACAATGGATTGTTCACTCCTTCTGGGAGTAGGGCTTTTTTGGTTTGGGTGTTTTTTAAATCTGGGTTTATGTTTTGGGGTTTTATTAACCCAGGAAAAAGATCTGTAAAAACCAGGGTTGCCTCCACAGGCTTGTGTTGTAAGTGTACAGCAGCTGAAGCCAGGACAGTGGTCTGATCCTGTGGTTTGGGTGTTCTTCTGTTTGTGTTTTGTATAGAGATATTTTTTAGTACCTCATGCTTTGTCATGTGATTCAGCAGCAATAATTAGGCAGAAACTTGCTGTCCCTGCAGATGCCAAGATTACAGGATGACATACTCTCACCAGATGACAGCACAAACCGATATTTTTAGAACAGCCTGCATCAACTGGTCTCCACAGTGCTTTCCTCCCCAGATCAGCAGCACGCAGGTTTTATTACAGAATGAGTCTTCACAAATAGTCTTTTTCATGTGAATGAGCTGTAATGATTGTTTAGAGCTGCAGATCATTGTTGGTCCCCAGACATGCTGTTGACTGATAGCTGGGATGGTTACAGGTGGTTTTTCTTTTCTTCTCTTGAACCAGACTTTTAAATACCACCCCCTAAAAATTTATTTTCTTGAAGAAATTCGTAATGAGAGATCCGTTTTAGAAACATAGCGTCATGCAGCTGAGGAAAGGTCAAGATCTTTTTTTGTAGCAATTCATCACTCAGCCAAGGTGCTGAACTGACAGGCAGAGAGGTTTAAGTCTTGTATTGATGGCAGCCGAAGAGCACAGGTACAGCATAGGCAGCAAGAGTGCACTTACTTGAGTAGTACCGTATGTAAATAGCCAGCCTTTCTCTCCTGGCCTGGGGAAAGAGGATAAAGGAAAGATTCACGTGCAACACCATCCTGGGATCCCAGTGCTGCCAGCGGAGAGTCTCCACCAGGATGCTCCTCCCATCAGCATTGTCCCTGATTGAGTCCCACAGAGTGTTTGGGGACACTGACCCCATTAAATTGGGTACCTGCGGCTGGGTGGTGGGAACGCTCTGCTCTGGCCCACTCTTTGGGGGCTGTTAATCAGCTTTTCCACTCGGATTACTGGGCAGGGTGGCAGTTGCTGGAGTCTGTCGGAGCAGACATCTGCTGAGCAGTAATGGGATGGAGATGCAGCTCAGCTAAGGGAGGCCACTGTGCAGCCACGGTTGTCTGCCGTTACTCCAGGAAAAAAAGCCACTTCTCCCAGATGATGCCGTGGAGAATGGCTTGCAGTTATGCACTTCTACAGCTGAGCTGAATATCTTGCCCACTGTTTTTCCCTTGTACCGCCTGCTTCTGCTGGCTCTTATAGGTAATTTACTTCCTACAAATGTTGAGAAAATCTGGTTTTGAAGAAGGACCTTCCCTCTCGCCTTTTCTACTACTTGTAAGTCATGATAGAGTCTGTCTTGCCTTATATAAACATGGTGGAAAGCCTTTTGTGTGAGCACTATTGGCCTGTCATTTTCAACTTACTGCAGAGGAAAATGAGAAGAATCCGTAGCAGGGAGGATCTTTTAAAAATAGGCTTGGTACCTGGCAGAGAAAAAGAAACTCTCTGTGAGGACATTCAGAATAAAGAGTACATAGCATGTTTCCATAGCACTGTAAACCCGTAATTCAGGATGTTTCCAGCCATGCAGGTAACCTTTTACTCTAAAAAGCAGCTCTTATTCTTCAGATTCAAAAGTGCAAGCAAAATCCTTCTGCGGTCATGCATAGGTGAAGTAGTTATCCATCCTTTTCTAATCCACAGTAGAGGTCTCCCTCCCAGTGCTCCCAAATGCCTAAAGAAAGTATCGGTATTCCAGCCAATGTGCTTCATCCCTAACAGAAGAAGTATTTTGCAAGCATTTTTGGCCTTCTTCCTCTAGTCCTGCAGCAGCCTGCCTGAAGTGTGCTATGTTGAACACCCAGTCCGACGTCCTTCAGTCAGGGGCAGTGTGACCCATAACTGGCAGAATTTCTACCCCGCTCTTCAGGACCCTGAACAAAAGGCAGGGGATAAAACTTGCTATAAGGTTGTCAAGTAAAAAGTCTTGGACACCTTGTAGAGAGATGATGTCCTGAATCTAAACCCTCCTTTGTTGGCCAGGGCAGAGGATTGAATCCAGCCAGATGTGATGGTTCTCAACAACAGTTGAGGATCAGCAGTGCTTGTGCTGGAAAGCCGGCATAACTGTGCACTGACACGCCTGTAGGTGTAAAACCAAGTGTGTCAGCATGTGGTCTTCTTGTATGGGCAGCCACACTGGGACCTATGTAGTGGAGTCTGCATGTGCCTGCTCAACTTGCAACCAAGTGCAGAACTTCCTGCAAATTTGGTTGTTCAGTATCAAGTCCTGATCCATTAGGGAAATCACGATCTACTTTTAAGTGTGTGAGCATGGGTGGTCCAATTCCTCTTTGGGTGTCTCCTTTTCATATGTACAATGGGTTGAAGGGACATTACACACCTTAGAGGGTGAAATTAACTGCCCAGAGGTGTGGTAGACTCTACCTTGCTGGAAGTATTCTGGTCTTGGCTTGACAGGGCCCTGAATAACCTAACCTAAGGCTCTGCCTTCAACAAAAGTTGACAAGTTGATGCTGAGTCCCTTCCAGCCTGGACTTTTCCGAGGTCCTGTAGACAAGTGGGATATCAGAATAACCTGCATATCAATAGTTCTGGCACCTTGCTACAGTTCTGGGCAAGTCTTCTGTCCCAGGGAGCTGATACAGGGTGAGAGAATGATCTACTGTCTTTAGTTATATTTACTTCCAAAATACTTGATAGTCTGCTATCGTTTGCAGTGTTTCCTGGAGCAGAAGAGCAGCAACAGAAGGAAAAGAGTCACTTTTGTGCTTACATGTCTGTTCCAGTACCAGCACAGCAACTTGTTAGCTCACATAAGTCTTAGTTCTGTGCTGGTATTCTTACTCTTATCTGTCCTTCTACCTCATTCTCTGCCCCTATTTTGACCTGAAAAAGACCTATTTTTATGAGTAGAACTTAAAGAGAATAAGTGAAGTTGCAACATGCATGGAAGTTCAGGAAAGAAAGCACATTAAGTCACCTGCTCTTTTTTATCTCTTGGGCTTTGCACCCTGTCCTCAGCATTGCCTCAGCAAAGAGCCATCCTGGTGCAGCCTACGCTGTCTGTGAGGTGCCAGTGCTGTAGGGTGCCAATGTGGCGTGTCTGGCATGGCATTTGGATTCCTGTTTTTTATTCTGCTTGAATAAAAAAAAACTCATGCTGCAATTTTGTAACTAGATTGGCCACAGTAGTTATCTTCCTTACTTGTTTCTGAACAAATACTGTGTATTCTTTTTACAAGGGCTTGTAGTGATAGGATGAAGGGTAATGGCTTCAAACTGGAAAAGAGTAAATTTATGTAAGATGTAAGGAAGAAGTTCTTCACTGTGATGGTGGTGAGACACTGGAACACATTTCCCAGGGAAGTTGTGGATGCTCCATCACTGGATGTATTCAAGAGCAGGTTGGATGGGGAGCTGAGCAATGTGGTCTAGTGGGAGGTGTCCCTGCCCCTGGCAGAGGGATTGGAACTAGATGATCTTTAAGGTCCCTTCCAACCCATCCATTCTATTATTCTATGATTCTTCAGTCTTGAACTGTGAAACCTCAGGCAGAATATTAACTTGTTACCACACATACTCAAGTTTTGCTTTTTGGGCATACCCCCATTTTGGAGTAGAAGCTGTACTGCTGGTGACAATGACAAATCAAGAGACAGAGGCACCAAAACTAATGCACATCTGTCACTAAAGGATGCAGGTTTCCTTCAAAATGTTTGCATCTCAAGTCTTTGTAAAGTAAAAGTAGTTATTTCCTGTCCTGGGGAAGTTATTGTGGAATGGTACCCAGAGAAAACACACTTGTTTTACAGACCTGTAAGTGATGATATTTTTTAAGATGCAATCCATTCAACAAGCATTCCAGCCAAATCGGGAGGTCCTTGGTAGGCTGCCGTACAGAGGAGCTGTGTCTTGGTAGTGTGGTCTCTCATACCATAGTTACATAAAAGAGCACATACCTTTTCATATAACAAAACTGTATGTGCTGATGGTTACATTAGCTCACTGGTAAGTTTACCACCGATGCACGTTATCTGTCCTGGCTCTGGGGAGCATCAGTGCATCACCTTTATATCCTGAAACAATTTCCAGTACTGCATAATTGGCACCACTGGGAATCAAAGGGAGAAAGCAACAGGTGGCAGATGATCCTTCAGAGCTGCTCTGACGGTGCACAAGCTGGCATGGGTCTTGGGAGATGGCCTTCCAGTTAAGTGGTGGAATGATGTGAGACAGGGGTGAGGAAATGTTGTTGCTGGAGGAAAATCACAACCAACTGCTCAGCCACAGAGTAAAGCAAGAATAGCATTTGTAACTGGTCAGTAGCAAGGTAGAAGGACAGGAGCGCAGAGAAAAGGATAGAAGAAGGGGGGATCTCATCTCCCACATAATTGCTTGCAAGCTGAAGAGTTAGAAAATACATAAATACTTGCTTTTTGGTTTACGCTCTTCTACCAAATGGGATAAACAGGTTTAGTGTCTAGGGTTCAAAATGTCTATGGGATGTGACAAAGTGGGAGTGTGTCCTCACCCCTCACTTAATGCGTTCTCTGTTCCTGTTTTAAAGTCATTATTTTCACCAACCACATGCATATATGCTCACATAAGCTATAGCTTGGTATAGTTCTATATAGTCTTCTAACATCCAGCAGATGTATCTTGTTCCAGGCTTCTGTACCTAGGGGTTGAAAACAGCCATAGTGGAATTGCCTCTATTTTCAGTGTGTATGTATGTGTGCGGCAGAGCCCAGGTATCAATGCAGTTGTGAAGACTGCACTCCAAAGAAAGACTTTGCTTTCTTCAGAAGAAAGTCAGAAGAAAAGGAAGTGTATGAAACTGTAGGAGAAAGTCTACAATTCCTCCTTCCTTTCCACTCCCTGATTGAAAATGGGCTTCAGGTTTGGCAGAGGAGCTTTACAAGGGAGAACAGTTAATTTTCCAGGAAGTGTCTTAAGAAGTACAGGCAGATGATGTTTTCCAGTAGTGCCCATTTTGGAAGTTCCCTTCAGCCTAAGAAACAAGAAACCATGCCACACATAAGAGAGGGCTCTACACCTTTGCTGTGGCAAGGTAGCAAACGCTGCTCTAACCCACTAGCCCTGCTATACTTCACATTTCTTGTGTCCCTCTTTGACCTCTGTTGTATGTATCTTTTCATTGCTCCCTGTGCTCATACTTGTGCTGCCCTTATCCCCCAAAACACGGCCCTATAGTAAAGGCCAAGAAAAAGGATAAAGGGGGGACTGGAGTACTTTACCTGGAGAGCTGCATGTTGCCCTAAGAGGACAGCATTATTCTGGCTCACCAGAGGAGAAACCCCATCTGCCTCTGCAGATTCAGGGTGACACTCCAGCGGATGAGCTTTTCCCACAGCCGTCAGGAATGGGAGAAAACCTTGTGGTGTCTCAAGATGCAGCTGGAGATATTTGGGGGCAGGGATAGAGAGGCTCTGGGGAGTTGTGGTTGAGGACCACTGATAAATGGACACGTAACTGGAGTGCTTGCTTCCCTGGCTGAGACAGTTTTCGTGCTGCTGTGAAGCAGCAGGAGTTAACAGAGGCTTTTTGTGGTGAGACAGAAAGTGACAGTGTTGGGGGATCATTTGAAATTTAATGGAGTAATTCAAAAGCAAGCAGGTTAAGACTTTGATCTGTCTTTTCATTGTCTAATCCATTTGGAAAGTCCATGTAAACAGAGCTATGAAAATGGATCATGGTTTGGTTCTGCTATGCAGAAATTTCACCTCAGCCTTGCATCTGTCTCCTAAATGTTGGCACTGTCTGAAGGATAAGTCTCCTCAGGGAAAAAATACCAGGCAGTGCCACTTCACAAATGATGCTTACCATCATCCATCCTTCAGTTTTTTTCTCTTGTCAGTTTGTTTCATAGTACAATATTTTACATACATTTCCAATTTAAACATTAAACATTACTCTGGTACTTCATTGGGCATTTTGGTGCTGTTTTACTTTTAATTAATGGCTTCATTCAAAGTCAGCAAGACTTCTCACACATGTTGAAGATAAGCCCAGGCTCAGTGTGACTGGTGGCTACATGAGAGGGAGGTAGCTTGCCAGGCTGTGGCACGTGAGACCCGAGCCTTGCCTTTGGATGAGGCTGTGCTTTGGGAAGTCACTGGTTTCCAGCCCCCCTGGTGCTAAGGCTTTAATGAGAAATAGAGAAGAGAGCATGCACTCATTTGAGCTGCATACGAGCCACCAGCCAGTTTTCACTGCAGGCTATCAGGCCTGTCTGGGTCTCTTCTCCTGACCTTGTTACGGCCATCAGGACACACTTACCAAATGGAGTTGTTGCCAGGCAGTCACATTAACGAATGGCTAGCATTAATTTGCCCTTTGAAAATGAAGAAATCAATATGTTGATCCAGGAGGAAATCCCTTTATTCACAAAACAGTCTACCCCAAAACCCTCTACATAATTAAGGCTAAAGCCAAATTTTGTTTGGGTGAAACGCACAATCTGTCTGCTCCCTAAGCTGTGCTGAATGAAGTTCTCCCCTAATGGCGCAGGGAGCAGCTGTCACGCTGTTGCTCTAATAACCATGAGACAAAATGATTAAATTTCCATCGGTCATTTAGCATTATCAGAATAGGTCATTTTAATAAAATGTTATCACAGGATCAGTGTCTGGCACCTTAGGAGAGGGGCAGGGATAGAGAATCATCTCATGACAGCCTTTGAATGATCCTCCTTGCAGGAGACACTGGTCCAGATAAATCCATCAGTCCCCCTAAATCCACCATATTTTGTGAGGGTGCCTGATGCCAGGATCTTTTGGGAGTAAAGAGGTTCCTGTAACCAGTTCGAATGGCTTTTGGGGTTTAGTAGGTGTCCCCTTGTTCTTGCACTGTATTAAAAAATCACCGATCATTCATCTCAGCCAAAGTCCTCAACAGGTTGTGAGTGGTGTGGGGAACTAAGCCCTAGTTTCAGAAGGTGTTTCAGAGCCAGAAGTTAAATGCCCAGCAACACAGATGGCTACAAAGTGGACTCTCTGGAGATGTGAAAGGATTTAATGGAAATGTTTAAATGTAGATACTTTCCAAAACCCTACTTGGTGCCTGCCTGTATCTTTAAGCCACTGAGTACCTTTAAAAACCTGGCCCCTTGACCCCTTTGATTGAAGTGTTCATTTGTTTTCAGTGTTTTATCTACTTACCATGTCCCTTTGTAGTCATCTCCATGCTGCATCCAAGGCGTCTTTCCCTTTGCAGAGAAGTTTCATGGCTACAGAATAAGCTGGACTCTAAACTCATTATGAAAGCTGGGTGGACCCTGTCTGCTGATGGTGTGTCATAGGAACAGGAAAATGGAGAAATCCAAAATCCAAACCAAAATTCATGGCTCCTCGCTGCCTCTCTTGAGTAACCTCCTACAGCTGTCCTTCAGGCGTGGTTGTCAATGTCAAATGCCGATTTGACGAAGATTTGTCCAGGCTTTTGGTGATGCTGAGAAAGAATGATTGTAAAAAATGGAGAAAAGCTGGCAAACCCTTTTGTGCTTCATCTGGAAATAAACTTAACAAATAGATGATGCACTGGGTTTCTGTAAATCAGAATTGGCCAGTGTTTTTCTTTGGAGAGAGGGGTTTTTCTTTGTTGCTTGAGAATAGCTAAGCCAGCAAAGCAGCACACTCAAACCTTGGCAAGGGAGATGCATTTTCAGTCAGGGTCATGGTGCAACTTAGTCTGTGCTGTAAGTTTGAAGATTCTGGGTGCAAATAAATCAGAATTTCTTGTCAGTGTAAGCCGTTGTTGTGTTTGAAGGTTTACTTGTTTGTGGTTTTTTTTGCTATATGCAGCAGTCTCACCATCTTTTCTTTTTCTTCTTCCTCTCCAGGCCCTCAAACTGACACGAGATGTAGAAAGAATCCTTTGCCAAATCTGCTGTCAGCAAGTGGACAGTGATACTGTTTACAGCTTACGACCTTTGTGAACCCTGCATTATTTTCCTAATGAAGCAGACTGTTAATAGGCCCTTTATGGAGTGAAGATCCTCTTCTCTTTTTTTTTTTTTCCTTTGTTTGGTTTTGTTTTTTTTTTTTTTTTTTTTTTTGGAATTGAACTCATTCTGAAGTATGCAAAATCTTCCTTTTCTGGGATGGTCAAGCACCTGCTGTGGAGACAATGTTCAGCACCATCCTGCTGAGAACACACTGTGTAGCTTTTACAGTAGTTACTTGTCAATGAGTATGTGGTGTTTCAATATATTAATGGTTTATGGGATGTTTTAAGTTGGCTTTTCTTTTTGGAGGTTTTTCCCATCTGCCCACCCTCCCCGCTACAACCTCCAGTTTGATTTCCTTAGATTTTTGACCATTTTTGCTTTCTCTCCCTGGGGAATCTGAAGTACTGTGCACGTGCAAGGAAATGATCATAACCCAACACTGTTCAGACGTCAGGGGTTTCTGAATATATGGTGTTTGTTACACCAATCACGCCGCTGAATTCCAGAGAGAGGTGATGTGTGTGGTCTCTTTGTTTATTGGGTTGGTTGGTTTGTTTCTTTCTTATTCTTTCCTTAAATTGAATGGTACACCCCTGCTCTCCATAAACGTCAAGCCAGGGCTGATGCAAACCGAGGGAAGCCGTCGAGTTGGCCTCTTGGCTTGTGAGGCCGGCCGGCCAGTGGGTGCCGTTGCCGCACAGGCACTGAGGCAGGAGCCCGTTTGCTGCCCACCGGAGCAGGCTCCCTTCCTGCCTTACATTAGCAAGGCTGCGCCTGCCAAGCGAGCTGGTAAGGAGTTTAGTTGAGCAGAGCCACCTATAAAAATGTATTTGACAAAGAGAAACTGAAGGGAAGCCTGCCACTTGGCAGAAGAGCTGAGCGTAGAGGCTGGGCATCGGCAGGTGACTTGAAGTGGAAATGGCGGGAGTTGAGGTGCAGGTTGTTGCAGGGTGTGTCACTGCATCAGCAATCGTTTTTGTTTCTTTGTTTTGGACATATCCTTGATTATTTTTTCCTTCTCGTGATGTATAATCCGTTGTGGCAGAAGAAGCAGGAGAGGGAATGGCAAGGTGACAGTATCATACAAATGGCTTTTCATATGAGCATAGATTGTAACAGGCTAAATGACACTGAAAGACAAGGCAGTTTTATATATTTTGCTTCTAAGATTTTCTTTGTAAAATTTATAATAATGATAATAATAATGAATTAAAGGTATGGTGTTGTATAGATCCTCTCTATAATCTGGAAAGTTTGATTACTTTTTATTAGTATTTTGGGGGGAGGGATGCAAAAAAAGAGGGGAAAACACCAGTGGTACATAGGAACTCGGTATGAAGAGGTTCTGAATAGGACAGTGTATACATAATTCTCCAAAGCGATATATGAAGGTTTTTTTTCTTTGCATAAAAGCATTATGCATATAAATATATAAATATATTTTATTATGTACAGAAATGGATCATTATGCATGGATGTTAGGAAAACAAACTAGCATTTTAACCCAAAGTCTCAGTGCATGAGTTCCCACTGACCTGTGTGCCATGCAAAGTGGAGTGACTCTCTCTCTCCACTGCCGCTGCACACACAGGCATATACACACACACGCGCGCGTGCGCGTGCACACACACACACACACACACACACACACACATGCATTCATGGGCCCTTCCTCCTTCCTTACTTTCCAGGTCCCTGAGGTGATATTGGTGAAACAACAGCTCCTAGTGTGATGGAAGTTTTGTTTTTGTATCGTAGCCCCCACGCTGTTCTCTCGTAAAGATGCACCTCTTGGTTTCTCCCCGCAGTTATGACTGTGTAGACTCTGTGCAGTTGTGGTTATTGTAGCCCTGTAGCATATCAACTCTTCCAAGCAGCCAAGGGTTTGTCATTCACCTTTTAAAAAAGACTTCTCTTTTCTTTTTCCGTTGCAGTGGTCTTATTTGCCAGCATGGGAACTAGTTTATTACATGTATTGGAGTTAGTTAGCTGATGCTCGTTGCCCATCTGTCAGCAACCAGCTACCCAGGACACCCATGTGGCACAGTGGTCACTTGGGCTAGAGGTCGCCTTGATTATCAGAGTCCTATTGCAGGCACCTTTTACCAAAATCGGTAAAGAGCTTTATCACCAGCCTCCTCTGAGCGTGTAGCATTAGCTGTCAGCTTCCTAGTAAACCCCAAAATATGAGTGTACTCTGAGGGGCTTCCCTCCAGTCCCCCTTTCCTTGAGGCTTCTCCACAGCTGCCGCCCTGGAGCTGGGCTTGTCTCCCTGCCCTGCTGTCTCAGCCACCAGCAGAGCTCACCTGCTGGGTCACAATGTCGGGGCACAGCATTTGACCGCAGCACAGGTGAGCCTCTGGTGAGACCCAGGCTGCCTGCCCAGAGAACCACCAACTGGGTCACTGACAGCACCAGTAAGAGCCTGACTTGATGGTATGGCCAAGGTGACCAAAATCCATCATTGCTTTTCTTGGTATGGATATGGTCCTTGTCAAAGGCAAGGGAAGGCCCAATAGCTTAAAGGTAGTGGGGGCAACTTCTGCTGTGCTACAGCAGCCTACCCCCTTGAGTTCAGGGGAGCTCATTTCCGCTGGCAGAAATGAAAGAGAACTATGGTCCACTCTGTCCAGAAAATGGAGAAAACCCACTTGATTTAGAGACAGCCCATCAGCGACAGAGAACTTTTAAAAAAATAAATAAATAAAAGCATTAGCAGCTAAAAGGCTTGACCTGCCTCCCAGCAATGTCAACGAAAGCAATTCCATTGGCATGTCTGGGATACCTTGGGCCCCTGCTTTGGAGAACATCCCAGTACTGGCTGAAGAGGGTTGGACTTGGCCAACCTCTTCAGATTGGTTTGGTTTCTGTTGCTCGTTTTGGGGGCCAAAATTTTCAAACAGAAGTGCCTGGTGTCAGGCGCCTAATGTCGGGGACTCCAGTGTGGTCACAGGGGGAGAGCTGCTCTGTCCTCATCGCTTCTTGAAGGAAGGAGAGGTGCCAGGTCCCCCCAGGCCCAGGGGAAGGTCACCACCTTCTACGCCTGCTGAGGTGCCCAGCAAACACCCTCCTCTCCAGAGGTGCTAAATAAATCTCGCTGAATTCAAAGGGCCACTTACTTAGGTGTCAAAATACAGGCTTGAATGGCTAATTTTGGGAACCTATCTTTTGAAAATTTGTTCAGTCTTTGAACATGTTTATGCCTAGAAGCTTTCCTTCTGGAACCGTGTAAAACAGATAATGGTCCAGAACAATGACATAGTTCTTGTTTAAAGACTTAGTCTAAAAAAGGAGTTCTAAAAAGGTGGCATTTATGCAGTTCCTAGTCACAGGTCTGGGGCTTGATTTAATGATTTTGTAAAAAATATTTTCTCTTGAGAATAATCAGATAGTTGACCACTGCTTAACTCCAGAAATTTTTGTGCCACCGCTTCAAAAAGTTACCTTTTAGGTCATGTATTTCTCTAAAATGATGTCATTGTTTGGCAGTCGGTGTCCTGTAAGTGTTTCTAGTACACGATATACCTTAGGAATTGCCAACAGATGCGAAGGGGGACCAGATACATTTTGTTACTATTGGTTAGAAAAAATGGATTGTACATTTGGCTTCACATGTTTAACTTTTTTTTTTTTAAAAAAAAGTTGCATGATTGGAAAAAATATGTATACAGTATCTGTAAAACTGTTTTATCTGTTTTTGTTTCAAGCCATGTAAATTGGAAGAATATTAAATCCACAGCCTTATCGCGCATGGCCGTCTTACATACCGAAGAGCTGAACAGTTTATACTTTTCATTTGGGCTATCTTGTACTTTCATTTGAAAGCAGACGCTCTCATGTTGCAGTCTTACTGAGGATTTTATATTAAAAAAAAAAAAAAAAAAAAAAAGATGCTGCCCTGGAGGAATATACTACACAGAGGTTGGAAGGAAGTTTGTTTTGGAGCAAAACCTGCCCCTTTCCAAACGAAGTAGAAACGCAGTGCTTACTCCACTTGGTGTTAGTAGATATTGCCTTGTGTATTCCATTTTAAATTGTAATCTAGTTTGTAAAAGAGATGGTGACGCATGTAAATAAAGCATAATGGATCTCTACATTGGACATTTGCCTTTGCTCTATTTTATTGTGTCTTGGGCAGACATCTAAATGCAGGACTGGGGACTTCCGAGCACTGAGTGAAACCAGCTGGTGGTGGGTTTGGGCCTGGGGAGGAGGCCTGGTCTTGCATCCACTGCAGTCTGCAAATGCGTATTTACATGAGCCTCTGCACTTCAACCCTTCAGCCAACCCACTGTAGTTTTGGTGGTCAGATAATCCCCAATAGGATCATTTGCTGCTGCTAGAAATCACAAAGTTCATTTGATTTTGGGGTCAGGGTTTTGTCCCCTGGGATGATGGCTGCACCTGTCAGCTGCAGCCCAGCTTGCCCATCCTGGGAGACAACCAGCCCAACTGCAAGTACACACACACACCCTGTGGTTTTGGCTGGGTTTCAAACTGTCTTTGAAAAATGCCTGGAGTACTTGAAACCACACGATATGGGATTTGGGATAAGAAACCCAGCAGCCTGACTCAGCAGAAAGTTATACCGAGGGCTCTGGCCAAGGCACTGGAGGGTGTGCTCAGAAACATGAGACATTGACCAAAAACTCTTCTCCCACCCTGACAGGAAGCCGCAGATGTATATGATTTTTTGGAGTAATGATGTTTTGAAGAAAGAGGAGCCTTTTCACACAGCAGGGAGAGGTTTCCAGTGACTCTGGGGGGACAACCACCATGTTGTCTGTGCAAAGCCCACAAGAGTGTTGCAGTGAGGTACTGCAGTGTAAAGAGCAACTTGGGGATATCCCTTGTTCAACATACCAAGAGCTATTCAGGCTTTGTCCTAACTAGAGATAGCCTTAAATACTACCAGATCCAGTCAAAAAATAGCCTTTGACCAGAATGAGGTGTGTGTTAGCCTTCACAGAGTGAGAGTGCACTTGCCCTGCAGGAATTGCAGCTTCTTCTCAGAAATGGAGCTGTTTTGCTTGTTTTTTCTGACGGTTCCTCCAACAGCCCTCAGGCAGGGAAGGACCCATGTTCTCCACCTCATTGACATTGCCTCCCTGATATTTAGGACAAATGGTGAAAAAGTTTGGCCCAGTGAGGTGTCAGGTGGAAGGGCCTCAGCTTTGCCCTGAACTGAGACAGCGGCAGCAGCAGCGACCATGAGCTGATCAGATCCTGTGCAAGCGTTCTGCTGAACCTACTTGGGTGTGTTGTGCAATGTCTTGGCTGTGACCTTCAGTTCACCCGGTCTTGGAATAGATCACTCTTATCTTTCAGAGTACTTTCAAAATAAGTCCAAACATTTTAAACTTTTCCAAGTTGTCCCAGAAGACAAAAGGCTTTTTGAGCTGGTGCCGAGACTTGTGAGGCAACCAAGAGCTATTTTAGGACCTTTCCGCCACATATGCTGAGTTGCAAGTTTGACCAGACCAGGGAAAACAGTATTTTACAGCTCTTGTTTGGCTATCGCTGCCAAGGAATTTAGGGGTGCTTTCAAGAAGGTTGAGATAAGCAAATCTGGGAGGCTACCTCTTTTTCTGGTGGAGTCATCGTGACTGCTATCTCCCTGTTCAAAAGGAGGACTTCTTGGGTGAAGTGGAGCCCAAGCTAGATGAAGTAGATACTGCTCTCCATGGTGCACAAATTCATCCCACTGCCAGTGACTTCGGCAGTGTTTCATCGCTTCTCTGGTTGCCCAACCTAGCCCACAGAGCTCTTTTCCCACTGGATCTGCCTGTGGAATTTTTTAAAATTAAAATACTTTTATCATGTAAACACAAAACATAGAAAATTCTGTTGGAACAACAACACCAAAAATATTAAGCTTACTTTTTTTTTTTTTTTTTTTTTTGCTGTTCACATATATAGAAAGCTTCAGAATTGTCTGACAAAATTCAGAAACTGTGGTTTAGACCTTTTACTTTTGCATTTATATTTCCTTTACATACTAATGACACCAGTAGTTTTGCATGTGCCACAACATTTACTTATTAGAACAAAACATCTCCTGCTTTTATTGTTTGATGCTTTGATGACATACCAAGGAACTGATTTAATCTAGAAAACAAGATAAAATGTCTTGATTCAGTAGGAACAACTGGCCTAAATGGGGGTAACAGTTGTGACATCGTTTAAAATAATTTAAATTTAATGGTACATTGTGACATGCAGATCTGAAGATTTGTAGATATCTATATCCCATGAATAACGTGGTGAAGTGGGAGGAAAACAGAAAAAACATACAACATCTCATTAAAATCTTTCCAACTTCCAAAACAGATATGGTCCCAGTCAGGATTCCTCCTCAATTTTCACTCATTTTTTAGGTGATACATTAGAACTTTGGTTTTGCTGAAATTCAAAGCATAAGGTAATTCCCAAGTGCTGCCTTTCCGTAGGGATTGGAGTTGTGGTGGTGCTGACAGGCTGTGCAGGCCACCATGCTTCACACGCCCCGATGGGCATTGAGGCTGCTGCTGGCACCCGTGGTGCGTGGCACCACATGGACATCAGGCTTTGGCTCTGTTTCCTGTGCTTGGAGGTCCTCCCTGGGGAGCAGCATAGGATGCTGCTCCTGACAGCTTCCCCTCCAGGAGCATGAAGTCCAGCCTTTCCATACCTCTGCACTGAACAATGGCCCTGGTATCTGGGCAGCCTCTCATGTCACATTTGTTGTTTCAGTAGAAGATTCTTACTTCACTAGCCCTTTATTTTAAATCTCTATAGGCTCTTCTTACTTAAGGCTACCCAGGCTTGTACACCATTAACTAGTTCATGGATGAATGTCCTGGAGAAAAGTCAGTGCTTAGAAACCAATTCATAAAAGACATAAAATAATAAAAAACTGAGTCCTTTTACTCATTAAATAAAACCCATTATCATTCACACTTCTCTTGAGAGTCATACTTGCAATATCAAACAGTGTTATCAACCTCAGTGTGCATCTGTTAAGCAAAATTTATGGTGAGGCTGTCTCATTTATACAGAAATTTTTGCTATGCACTGTCACTCAGCCTAGCAGACTCCTATGGAAAAGCCACAATTTAAGTCAAAACTCAGCTGTGCCTAAGCAGTTATAAAATCATAGTGGCTTTCAGAGATAGGAGATATCAAAGTCTCTTCCTGAGAAAAGCAGCTACCTTCAGGAGTCTGCTGTGAAGCTTCTGCCTCTAGGACTACAGCTAGAAGGAGAAGGTAGCACAAGGTATCTTCACTTTGCAGTCAAGTTGTGCTTGTTCTGCGGGCTGGAGAAGGTGGGCCAACGTGTTGTCACCAAAGGGTCAGTTCTAAGTAGCTTACAACAGAGTGGGAGTGGTTATGTAGGAGTTACCCTGGAATAATAGAAATACAAAGCCTTGCTTCCCTCTATCTCCGGCGTAACTAGCACTTCAGGGTGAGCCCATTTCCCTCTGTTTTTTACTAGAGGATATCAAAGTGACAGGTCCTCTGCAGAAAGTGCCCTGAATTGCTGGGTCCTGGGGGACTTGGCTGAGACTCTGTGGTTACATTTCCAGCCTCTTAAAGCGCCTCCCTGAATATCTTTGCTTTTCCACAATCTCTTCACCTTATCTGTCCAAAGCTTTGTTCCCTTCTTGAGAAAGGGCAATTAGGGACAATGACATGATGTTGCTGTTAGCAGGAAACTCTCATGGTTTGGTTTTCCCACACAAATGCATGTGCAAGAAGCAGGGGGAGGTGGGTCAGCTCCCACCTTACCTGTCTCATGGACCATGCATCTGAGCAGCCTTCTCTGTGTGTTCAGAGAAAATGTCAAGATATGTGAGCATACAGGGATGGCAAATAAGGCAGCACACGAAAAGGGCCAAATCAAATGCTACCCTTCAATTGTACGTTGCCATGAGGGCACCTGAACCACTCCTTCATGCCCTTCAATCATTCTTTGATTTGCGTGTGAAGTCACCAGTGTTTCCCATTGCTGTCAGCAATGGTCTTCCTAATTTTTGATCCATATGCACATTTCTTTGAGAAGAAGTCCTTTTTTTTTTCATTTCTTTTTATTTCATTCTCTAAATTTTTTACATTCTATGTTTTTCTAAGGCCACATATTGAAGTGTTTGTGGAGTCAGTAATGTCAGTTGTGGATATGATTATTTTAAATGACTTTTTATATAAGCATGAAGCCCGGGTAACAGAGTTATCTGACAAGAGCTCCTTCCCAGTACATCTCACTCCATTTCAGCTACACTAGCAAGAAGCATTCTTTTTTTTGCTACTTCAAGCTACATCTGAGTCTGAAGACACAATTTGTTGGTCTGTCTACGTCAACCACCTTTTCCTAACATAGGCTAAACCTTGAATATTGCTTCACATGGAATAGCAAGTTTGCAGGCCATGTGAAACTGGTGGCTGTATTTAAAGGTCTGCTAAGGTAAAGAGGTGCAGAGCTGAGAGTAATTACAAATGGTTTATGGAACTTCTACCAGGTATGGCTGCTCAAAGGGACATGAGCACACTGCTTCAGAGCAAACAGACAGAGGAATAGAAAAAAAATTAACAACTTGCTCTTTTTAAAAGTGTCTCTCTTTGTTCATTCTCTGCTGAGTCTTTCTGTGAAAAATGGATGTTCTGAAGCAGTTTTGTACAACCTAGATGCAGCCTACAACAGCCATCTACAGAGTTAACCATGATGCCTGCCCTCTGGCAGTGCTGGCTCTTCTGACCTGTCATACTTCCCTGGGCTGTAATCCACAAAATAAAACTGGAAAACTCTGATTCTCTCTATTTCAGTGAGTCAAGAATATGCTAACTTTTCCTCCCAAAGGTTAACAGATTTTGAACATTTTATGATGATCACCTCATCCATAAGCAAACAAAAGGCTTATCTGTTTCTTTCCACTATAATTGACAGTCCTCTATAGACACATGTTCCGCGTTTCAAGACAAACTTAAAGGTCAAATTTATCATACAGGCAGATTGGATGAGCTCATGGTTGAAGAAAGACCATCTAAAGGTGACTTGTCTAAGATACCTGTACACACACAGAGAGCACACAGACATTTCTTTTTGGTCTAGCCTTGTCTCAGACATCACCCATGTGCCAAGAGTCTCAGGACGAAGCCATACTATAAATGTTACAGATGGGTTGAATTTGGCACTTGGAATATAAGATTCTATAGTTCTATGATCATAATAAGAGTCCAAACAAAGGATACATATTCAGAAATGGATAGAGCAGAATTTCATTCTTCTGACCCCTCTTATCTGAAATCTTAATTATGCCAAACTGCTCAAGTACCATGCTTGTGTTTAAGCGTTTACTTCCAAATCTGTATATCCTAGCAGAGATCTGTGCCACACCAGGGAAAGTGTACAGACCCTTACATTTCACTGCACTTGTCTGTGTTTGGTGCTGACACTGCAACAGCCAATAATGATACCTGAAAAAAACCCATAGGGACCCTTGTACCATACACATGGGACAGTTACCCACAAATGTAACAGCATACACCCTGGGCATGTACTAAGCCTTGCTCAGAGAGTGCTGCATGTGCTCGGCTTCTTCACAGAAAATTAATGTACAAAACTCAAAGTATGATAAAACTATAGGCATAAGTGAAAGTATGAACTGAGTAGGGGAATTGGATAACTTCCCCCAATTAAGATCAGCATCTTCATCAGCATCCACTCCGCTCTCTTTGGTAGGGCAATACAGGATGCAGACACTCCTGTTGGGAAATGCTCATCAGCTAAAAGTCCCTTTCCCCTGGGGATTTCTCTGCTTGTGCCCACAGATTTTTTGGCGATGTGTCAGTTTTCAGCCCCTTCACCCTGGCAGAACTACAGGTGGTAGCCACAGAAGAGGAATTTGGAGATAGAAACTGGTTTTTCACTGAGACACTTGAACAACTATCAGCTCTTGTATGTGCGTTTCCAAAGCAGGACCTACACACTATCTCCCCAGCCACCTGTCCCATCCTCCTCCTGTGAGCCTAATCTTGTGCCACACTTGTCTCCCTGGTCCCCATGCTGCCTGCCCCACCCAGCCTTGGCTGGATGCCCATGGCCATGGGGCCCTGAAAACCCAAAAGTTGGCAGCAGCCTCTGACTGCTGGTGTGATAGCCAGCACAGCAGCTGGAGGACACGTGCTCCACACCCTAAGCAAGGCCCTCGTGCAGAAGGACGAGTGCCACCATGTGCTACCACGAGGAACTGGGAGGGAAAATCCCCCAGATGAAATTCAGTAGACCAGGGTGCACAGCACCATGCTAAGGAAGGAAGGATCAGCTACGCGTGTGCCAAGTGGGGTGCAAGCAACAGCACTGGAAAAAAGGTGTGGGTAGTAATGAGCTAGAAGCTGCCTGAGCTCCTGCTGCAGTGTTGTGGCACTGGGGCAGTCCTAGATGCTGGAGCCAGCCTGAAGAACAGCAACAAGAATGATCAGTCAGTGAGAATGGGGACCTATGGGAGAAGGCTGATTTTATTTGTTAGAACAGGTTGAGAGGGGACACCAACTGCCTCCTTGCATAGAAGACTAATTAAAAAACCCATCCTGCCCACTAAGAAGAGGACATAGCTGTATTTCACCTGCAGCAAACGTAGGTTATGTTCTCTTTGCTGTGAGGGTAATGAACACATTTCCTAGAGGCCTGGACTTTTCTTCATTAAGGGTCTTTTTGGGTGCAAAATGTTTGCCTGAAATTTCCTTTGCCCCGCCTCAGAGCAAGAGGATGATCTCCCGAGGTACCTTTTAACCTCATGCTCCTAAGACTTGCCTTAAGGAGTTAAAAGAGCTTTAAAACCAAAACTAAATAAAACAAAAGCACAGAGGCTTGTGCCCTTTCTACCTGCGGCACAGTAGCAAACTGATATCTTTTCTCCCTGTTTGAGTGTAACAGGTATTGGGTGATCTTGTCCCAGTGTGTTGATATGTGAGCCAGGGTGTGCCCCAGACCCCAGAGAGGTACTGATGTGGCAAAACCACCTGCTCAAAGTCTGGTAGTTTGGTTTCTTTCTGCTCTCTAGTATGTCCTTTTGCCCCTGAAGAAGCCACACATTGTCCTAATTCATTCTCTAGGCACGTCTCACTGCCAACAGACTTTGCTCTCTCCTGTCCCTGGTGAGACTTGAAGCACTGAGAAGATGCCCTGCCCTGTAACTAACTTTTTCCTGATGAACACCAGTGCAGAAAGTGCTTCTCTTGGGGGCACCACATGCTTCGGAATCTGTTGACCTGTCTCATGGTTGCATGCCTGCAAATCTGAAGAAGCAGAAGTATAAACACGGGGGAAAAGGTAGATATTCCTGCAGTGAGTCAGGTTTGTTTCAAAGGTGGCCAGCTTCCCCTGCTGAGGGCACATGCTGACCTTCCCAGCAGGGAAGATGAGCTGGACTCTGGAGAAGATACAAGCAGCAAAGTCCTACTGACCATGAGCAGCTGGGCTGGCATGGGCAGGGACCCGGCAGGCATGACAGGGAGAGGCAGCTTTGGGCAAGCACTTCCTTATCAGAAAACCCGGACCCTGGAGAAAAATGCAGCCTGAAGCCATTTGGGATGTCCCCATTGCTGCTGCCAGGCCACCAAAACTGGTGTCTGGTGTCTGGGAGGGTGTCCCTCCGAGTCAGGAGTCAGGCAGCCCGTGCTGGCAACCATGGGCAAAGCTCAGGCACCAGGGCCAGCATGTGATGAGCTGTGCCACAGCACAGCAGGGAAGCTCATGGTGAGATTGGCCTCCTCTCCTGCCAGCAGAGTGGCCTCTGTCTCCTTGCTCTGCAACGAGGCCAGCAGTGACACCACCCCCAACCCCCCCAACAGGGTCCCAGCAAAGTCAGCCAGTACCAGGCTTGGGCTCCCAGACAGTAAAAACAAACCACTGCCTCTTCGATGTTTACATTAGATGTTTATTTTACAGCTCATTTCACAATCCGTTTCTCTTCTCCCTGTGTTGTGAGTTGATTTATGGTGCTACAGATCCTATCTGCCTGCCCTGCCCAGAGCACAGACTTGGAGGAGAACCTGCCAGGGGTCTCTCCCTGTTGTTGATCCTGTTTTTTCCACAACTGCCCTTACCTATGAGTTAAACTAGAGCAGTTTCTTCCAAACAGCTATAAATTATTCTCTTGCTCCTTTGTGCTTGGTTGGTGGTTTGGGGGGTGGGTGTCTCAGGGTCTCTGAAGAAAACAGGAGCAAACAAATACGATGCAAAGGACTGTGCTGAGCTGCCCTCTGGCTGACTTCTCCCCTGGCTGGACTGGTGGGGTGTTGAGGACTCCTAGCATGCTGTGGGGCTGCAGACACTGTGCCCCTGCCGCTGTGACCCCTGATGTCATCCCTGGCCACAGGGTAAGGCTCCAGGCTGTTGGGAGGGTTAGTGACCACAGGGGATAGCTGGCCCCTGCCCACCCTGCACCATAAAGGTCTGTCAGGAGCTGCTGGGATAAACTGGGATTACTTGCTCCGTGGTACATTTAAATTTTGATTTTTTGTGCTGCAATGTCTTAACTGCATTTAGGGAGGTGATTTAGCTTCACCAGTTTAATCAAGGCCTTTCCTACACAGCTGAACTTGCAAAAAAGATGTGCCGCATTTTACTGAGAAAATCAGAGATCTGATCTGAAGATCTGATGGGAAATCCCTGAGTAAAACTTGGCCCTCCTTGCTGGCTGCGTGCTTTGAGTGAGGTGAGGTGTTCATCAAGGTGAGGATTCTCTGCTTCCTTGTACAGAGTCAGGTGCTCCCCATGAATAACGACCCAACCTAAAAGCAGAAGGAAGTGTCTTTAAAAAAAATAGAGGTGGGGTAATGACACTATTGTGTTTTATGTGCGTTGTGTAATCTGTGATGTGTGCATGGCTCCTGAAAAGCCTGCTCCCCAGTCACAGCTAAATCACTCCTTGAAAACAACGATAAAATCCTAATAAGTCAACTGGCTAGAGGTGTTTGTTCCCTTTTCCTGTGAAAATGATATCCATCACCATTAAATATGTATTTTTGTGGACTGAATGCTCATGTGACAGACACAGTGGCCTGTATATATCCAAGCTAGAAGTTCTGAAAGTTTTCTTTTTCAGTTTTATCACCACTTATTGCCCTGACAATGGCAATGTGAACAGATGGCAAGAAACAAAACTGTTTCACATAGAACCTGTGATTACTTAAATTAATAGCTAAATGTGTCTCCCTACAACCTTGTTTAGCAATTTACGCCTTTAAAATTGCCATTGTACCAAGTGGGGGGTTTAATGTTAAGAAATTGCTTTCATATTCAACTTTTAAGCTAGAGTCTAGAAGAGGGGAACTGATTTGGCAATACATGTTTTTGAGCTCTAGATCATGGGTCCAAATTTAGCCCATTACTGCACTAGTGAAAGTTCTTAAAGGCAATATAAAAATACCTGCTTTTTCCTCCTTTCCTAAAAAAGAAATATGTACTTTTATTTACGCATGGACTGGTTCTTTCTTACCTGTAATAATTCTGCAGGCATTGGAGAATGATGTTGGAAATACAGAAACAAAGTGGTCAGGGAAGCATGAACTTCTATGCTTTTGTGCATATGACGATCAAATATTTAAAGGGAAGATCTGCTACATTTCACCATTTTATATATTGATAACACCCCCAAACAGTACATTAAAGAATAATAATCCAACACCATGAGTATAAAAATTCACCCTAGATTAGCCAAAATTATATCTGTTAAGCTCAATAAACCTGAATAATTTGCATCAACACTGTGAAGCTATGGTAGCTTTGGGGGGTTTCTTTTCCTCTAATTGAAACTGTGCATTTTCGGAAAGGCAGCAAGGCTAACTCTGCTTGGCAGCGTGGTGTGAAGACATTCCTAAAAGCCTGTAAGAAAGCCAAAGGTAGAGCTGAAAAGCTGAGGGGTGGCAGCACTAGCGAGGGCAAGGATGATTTCTGCTGCATGATCAGGAGGTGCATTTCGTAAGAGAAACCTCTCTGGAAAATTTTTCATAGCTAGCAACCATGCCTTGCAGTTTCTGTCTTGCAACAGAAGTTGCATGCAGAGATTTTGTCTCCCGACCTGACCTGCCCTCCCTGCAAGAGGGCCATGAGGCCTCAGGAGGAAAACCAAGATCCTGTGGACTCCTGATGACACCTCCTTGCCTGCCTCTTGTCCCCCATAGGCCATGATTGATGAGGCTGCATAAGGGGGGTGGCTGCTGTAGGTGGATCTGACACAAGGTAACCAGGGGAATGGCAGCAGGACTTGCCTGGGCTGGAGTCGTCCAGATGTGGACCACCAGTGGTGGGGCCTCCCAGGGCTTGTCCTTCAGCTCAGCTGGACACCCTGACATGGCAGAGATACTGTGGGTATCCCAGCACTGCAGCATCTCCAGGGACAGCCCAGCATTGCAGGGTGCTGTGGGTACTCTGGCATTGCAGAGATGCCAAAGGTGCCCTGGCTTTGCAGAGGTGCCATGGCTTCCCCCAGAACTGCTCATAACCTCTTGTGCCTGTTGCACCCTCTGCCCAAGAGGCATTTGCAGAACACAGGCTTCCTCGTTGTAAGCCTGCCTTCATGTAAGGCAAAAGTGGAGAGGTCGTCCACCTTAATTCCTGCCAGCTTTGCCTGCTTGACCAAACTCAAAATCCCGAGGGAAAAGATTTCACTGATGTTTTGCAATATCCTTCCTCTGTCTCTTTTTGCTGACTCTGCTTCTCAGTCTGTTGACTAAGATCAAGTAGTGTATCTCAAGGACGCCCTGGTCCCATTGTGCTCTGTTCCTCAGGAGGTAACAAGGAGAGATGCAAACAGTTTTGAAAACACTTGTTTACATTATTTTGTAATTTTGTGGAATCTAAATGAAGTACAGCAACCCATGAACTGAAAATAACCCGAGGAAAGCACTTGGTAAAGGGATCGTCAGTATGTGCAATGAGGGCTAAAACACGGCAACCGTAACTCTGCTAAAAAGAATGGAGATATAGCTCCTGACGTCTGGGTTTCTCTGATTTTTAAGTGAAATTTAGTGCCCAGTGAGGACGTCCAGCTCCCAGTTCCAGAACAGTCTGACTCGTGAAGCCCAGCTCCTTGAAGTAGACTCTGTAGATTTGGGTCTCTGCAGTTTTTTTCTACAAAAGTTCTGGCAGTTTGTGAGGAAAGGTTTGCCAGCGCTTCATTCCGCCACATCTCTTGAGAATGCAGTATAAGACTGGGGCAAATCTACGGTATCTCTTCAGAGCAGCTTGTACTCAGCAGTGTGAAACATTTAACGTCTATACAGGTAAACTTATCCCTAAACGTATGTGCTAGGTATAGGGCATAGGGCTCTTCCAGCTTCATCAAAGGAAGATGCCTGGTGTGACAATGACAGGGCAGCCAGCAGTCATGTCCCAGGGCAGGGCATCTTTGTGTTAGATCTGCAGCTTGGGGGTCTGCCACGGGCTGAGCCATGAGAGCTATGGACCATGGGCATGCAGGCCAGAGGTAATGGAGCAAACTACCAGCATTAAAAAAAGCTCCTGTTCTTTATTCAACAGTCAACATTCACATGATATCAAGAATGGATGGATTAGAGATCTGTGGAGTGCTACTTTTTCTTGCTGATTGCAGGGGACTGCATTAATAGGGCTGCTGAACGTTGATAAGGGCTGCTATAGTGAGAGAAGCTCGCTGATATGATAAGGCATGTATTTTTGTGTCATGTTTCAAGACATCTAATAGCACTGGGTGGGGGTGGGGTGAATAAGAGTAAAAGTTGGGTTAAAAGATGTCCTTTATTTTGAAGGAACCTACCTGAACTCACTTTCCTGTAGTTTAAATGAAAAAAAAAAAAAAAAAGTGGGTTAAATTAGTTCCAATAAAATGCTAACTGCATGAATTATGTTCACAGGCAGGAAAAGTGCAAATTTATCACAATTCGGCCCATGCAGCTTTTTGGGTTTGAGGTAGATTTTTTTATGACCCCACGTAGGACTGTGCTTGAGGCCTTTCCCAAATAATAGCACCAATTGTAAGAAACCGCATGAGGATTCTGCCTTACTGCTAACCCAGGGACAGGGATGCCAAACATGCTTTCATTGCGGATGATTTGATTAACCTTTTATTGAGTCCGTGAAAGACTATTGAACTAACTTGGACACCTTTTCTATGTTTCAAAGACCTGAGGTATGTTTTTGTGCAGTCCCTCCCCTTTCCCTCAGAGTGTAGAAAGCCTGCAATTAGCTTTCAAGGCTGCTAACAGGCAGGACTTGTTAGGGCGCGGAGTGAAGAAGCTGAATTGCACTTGGATCAGAATGAAAGCTATTTCAAATGGTGCCACTCGATCCCCCCTGGGGCAAGGACCTCCCCTGGTCCTTTTTCTGGATGTGCACGCTCAGAGGCCAGGATTCGGCCTTGAAGCAAGCGTAGCCCATTGTTCAGGTTGTAATCAGTTGCTCCTCTGCCATTGGGAACAAATGCCCATTGAACCTATATACAGTTTCATGTCCTCTGCTGGCACCCCTGACCCCTCTGGTCATACCTCCCTGTGCAAACTGGGAAAGGGTAAAGTTTGGCTGAAAACTCATAGGAACTGGGTAATCACAGAGATCCTCATGTCCTGCCATGCTTGACCAAAACCGGCCTATGATTTCAAGAGCTTCTGTACAGGGAGTGTCTGACCTTATATGACTTCTTTCTGTAGAAAACCAAGCTTGAGCAAATCCTGAGCTGATCTGACTTCCTTTGCAGAAGACAAAATGCCTTCACTTGTCTCCTGTTCCCTGGAGCTCTTCAGAGGGGGTCTGGGTCTTTCCGTGACCTTTTCCAAGGCCTCCCAGAAGCCTTACCTGAAGCACTTAAATATGCTTGCACGCTGGTGTTTTTCATCAAGAAGCTATGGTAGCTCTAGCATGCGGTAAGCATGCTAAAGCATGCTTCTACATCTTCTAGGTAAAGCGCATGCAAAGGGCATTGCTGGAGGAAAGAGGAAAGGCATAGAAGATGAGCTCTGGTCTTCTATGTGAACCTCAGGGCCTTCCGTTAGAGGATGGTAACTCGTTCCTAAGATTTTACTGTGATGAAGTGGCTCCCTGTTGTAGGGCTCACCAAGGGTGGTTGGTGTGATGTGCTTGGATCTACGTTTCAACTTAGGTGTCCTGATGGGTGCTTCATGGTGTCAGATTGTCTCTGGTAGGGATCTGCCTCCAGCTCTGCAGGCAGCTCTGCCCCCTCAGCTTACATTTTAGGTAGTTAGCTAATTTTCAC
>NW_008622795.1:0-35212 GCF_000691845.1 Merops nubicus | reverse complement strand
TAGGGAAAGGTGATTTTCTCCTTGCAGAGATGATTCTGGGGCTTTCTGTTACACGAGGGCTGGCAGCTTCTTGTCTCGGCTCACAGGGTCGTTAATGTTGTTAATGGTTGTAAAATGATTGCACCTTTCCTAATATCAGTTGCCTTTGAACTTGAGAGCCAATGCTACCCTTTACACTTTAGCATTTCACAAAGGCTTTAAATGTTGGCAGGGAGAGCTGGGTATGAATTACTCTGGGCAGCAAGTTACAGCGTTGCTTCACTTAGGCTTTTCCATGGGCTGACTTCAGGATCACAGTTTCAAAGGGACTCCACTCTATGTAAATGTGAGAGTTCATTTTTTTCCCTGCACTTGTTGTGACTGAGCTTGAAAAATTACTTCCTCTGAAAGTCAGTCTATTTTAGATTTTGCTGAAGTGAACTTTTCTTTCCAGACAAGCCGAATACTGGGCTGAGATTAAACTTTGTGATTCAATCCTTCAGCTTGCAACCACTTTCCTCACTTGGCACAAGGCTGAGGTGGCACAAGGTAGAGACCATTTACTTCAAACAAAAAGCAAAAAGTTCTTCTAAGAAGGCCTGAAGTGCCCATAGCTCCTTCAGAAATTTAATTTACTATGCATACTGGGGGGAGGAGGAGGGAAAATATGAGGTAAATGTTTCCCATATATTTTTATCTGTGCAACATGCATGTCTCTCTCTGTGATCCTTAACCCAGAACTGTATTTAATACTGCAGCTGAAGACATGTATTTAATTGTTGGAGTGCCTGTAAGAAACTACAGGCTCCTCTGAAGTCCTCTGAACCCGTGAAGTGTTTCACAATGTATGAAGAAGTAATTTGCATTGAGAATCAATATGCTAATTATTGTGTCAACACTTATTGTTTTGGCATGTTTCTTGGCTTCTTGTCCCAGGGTATACAGCCACCTACGGTCCCAGTTAGTCTGAGAGATGTAAGATGTGCTTTGGCTCTGTGACAGTCACAGGACTTGTTAAAAGAGATGCAAACTGAAGATGAAGAAGACCAGCACAGTTTGTACTGTCTCACCTAGTCTAGCATCGTTCTGTCAGGAAACATCAATTAAACCACATGAAGAAATTAGGGAGCTTTTGTCTAGCTGGTAAGTTAAATAAATATTGATTGAAATAAAATTATTGTTAAACAGATGGGTCAAAATAACTGCCATACCAATCCGTATGGTTTATATAATGTCAAGTGGTGTTAGAATACAAGTGTCAAATACGGGCCCAAAGACGTTCTCCTTCTTCATTTTATTTATTTCAAAGATGGTTGTGCCCTGAGTCAGGGACCAGGAATAGCCACGCCAGGCACTGCTAGGCTACCTCAGAGTGAAAAGATGAACTTTTTTTCTTGGCTTCTTCTGCAGCCTGATGACTCTTTGGGACACCGGGGCAATGCACATGGGAGGAGCATGAGAAATAGGTGGACGCTGCAGCTTTTCACATCGGGGCTCACAGCATGAAACAGTATAAACACAGGATGTGTGACTGAAGAGTATTTGAGTTTCTGCCACACAACGCTCTGTAACGGGGCTGAGACCCATCCAAGACATCTGCTGAAATGGTCCTGGGAGCTTGGAGAAAGCAACCAGAAAATGCTGGCTTTCTCTGCTAGACCTATTAGCTGTTAATTGCTCCGTGGTAACTAATGACTAAGATGCATAGTAAGGATTATAATGCAAACTTAGGTTATGTTTCCAGTCTTTTTAAAGTGCTTGCTTTAGGGGCTGTGTATACGTGCAAGGCATGGGGAAGGCCAGTGAAGTGGAAAGGTGCTGTGGGTTAGGATAAGTAGTTATGTGAGAAGAACGTGTCTCTTTACCCACCCTCAGTGTCCCTGGATACACCAAAAAAGAGTGCAGACAAAAGGGATGGGTACATGCCTGAGATCTCCCCACTTTCCAGGTGTCTGCAGTGAAAATGATTGTGGTTGGACCTCCTGCAGTTGCCCAAATGGCCACTGCAGATTTTCTGGCAGGTCATTTTGTTTCCCATTGTTTGCCCCCTCACCTGGGAAGAAGGCTGACGGATTATTGCTTTTCCAGTCAGCTGATAACCCAGTAGCATAAAACCAAGTCTGACACCCTGCTGGGCTCAGAGATGCTTACCAAATCCTATTACTCGTACCCACAGCAAGAAAATGGCTCTTAAACTCACCCTGTAAATGTCTTCTCTGGGACACATGTCTACTGTGCATCCCAAACATGGGGGCTAGTGGGCTGGTGGTGAGGTGGGCGATGCTGGAGCAGTCATACGCTCTTCAGGTTTGCTCCCTTCCTCCAGCACAAGGAAAATAGTTATTTACTCTCTTAACTACCAAGGTAAAAAGCAAAAGCTAGGCAGAGTTTATGATCTATTTATATTTACAAATAATTTTCAGATATAATTTTTGTAAGTCTTTCTGATCAAGAGCTAGGAAAAAAAAATCATTGTAAATGGTGCTACTCCCCACTTCAGGCAACTATCAAAGCCTTTATTTTTTTTTCACAAGTAGCTCTAGTTTTCTTTTATTAAGGCTGCCAAGGACCTTCAGAGCCTGATGACAAGCCTTTTCATTTCAACAAGCATATTTTTGGGTGGGTTTTCTCCCAAGAGGTGAGAGACGATACACATGCAGGGTGAAGCTAACCTAGAGATGACATGCTCTGCTGCTGGCTCTTTTTTTTTTTTCCTGTTTTGTATTTTTTTCACTGGTAAATTTTTGGACTACATTTGTTAGGCTTACGTTCTAACACCTTACCTCGTATTTTTTTTTTTACAAAAGTCAGCTTTTTGTTTTCAAGTTGCTAAGTACTATCAGATAACTGAGGTTAACAGAGGTTTCTTTCATTAGCTGTAACTTATTTCATTGAACTCTAGGTAATCTTAACAAGTCCCACTCAAAATTTCTCAGGGTGCTTTCACTCATTTACCTTCAGTAATTAACCTCCCCCCCAACACCCCACAGCACCCAATGAGCAGCTCTGCCAGCAGGACACCCCCAGCAGCCACTCTCCCAAGTGAGCACAAAGGCTCACAAAGCAGAAATGCCTTGGGGCCCCGGGGGTGTCAATAGATCTGCTCAGCTATGCCGAGTTTAGTCATGCATTTGAAGTTTCTTCCTGAACCAGGGTCTTAATTTTTGTGCCATTTTACTGGAACAAAGAGGTCAGATTATTTATAGGTCGGTCGCCTTTGTGTGCGTGCAGCTAGCAATGCCTTCAGTGCTCCAGTTCCTGGGACTCTTTTTCCCTCCAGCTCTTAAGTCTCAGCTATTCTCTCCTAATGCAATAACAGTAATTATCCTATCTCTGGCCACCCCGGCACCCTCCATTAGTGCCTGCCTTACCTAGCGTACAGTGCAGGCTGGGAGCCAGGTAGAGCCCATGTAATTTATAGCTCGTCAGAGAGGCCAACCAGCCCACGGTTTTCCTGTTTTGTAAAGAGATGGACTTATCACCTAGATGCTCCTGCGATAGGTGTGCTGGAAAGGCAGGAAGATAAAAGTAGCACACAGGTAAGCTCTGGCCCCATCTCTGTTTGTGTTCTCTGTTGTTTCATCCAGACATGCAGTTAAGCAAAATGATCACGACTCGGTGCAACCGGAAGACAATATTGATGTGCTTTTTGCTCATCAGTAGACTCATGACATTTCACAACGTAATTGTTGTTTCACACCTGGCTGCTGAGCGCAGAACAAGAAATGTGGACCTGGCCCTGCTAAGGTTTCTCTGCTAAGGCCAGGATTCAGCACAACAACCACCTCTTACACATTTTATTTGACTGCTGTCCTGTAGCATCCTTTAGGATGTGCTGTATGGCTCAGGGACCAACTTCACAGCTTCTTCAGTCCTCGTACATTTTCAGGGTGCATCTATGTCTCCTTTGGGCTGAAATCATGATCCAGTCCTCTGGCACATGGATTGGTCTCAAAATTGCAGAAAATGGGCTGGCTCAGTGTCTGTCCTAAGGCCCAGCTTCCCATCTCAGGCACCAAAGAACTGCTGCTGCTGCCAAAAATATTTTCAAAAGCGTAACCAAATAGAAAATAAGAATCTATAAATTCTCCTTCACGACAGCACTCATGGTGTCTCTGCACTTGCAAAGAGAAATTATTTTTTCTTTAACTGCTAAGCTGACACATCCAGGAGGATTTGGAGGGCAGAGGTAATTGATGAGGTTAGATGAAATGAAGTGCAGATCTTGAGAGAATCACTCTTGACACTGATCCCAGCCTCATGCAGGCAAGGCCAGGTAGTCGTCTGCGTAGAGTGCAACATGCACCCATCTTCACTGGAGAGGTCAGTCAAGAAAAATCTTCTCCGGCATCATTTGGACTTGGCCTGCTTCTGTCCTCCAGGTCATGAGGAGCATTATCCACTGTGCCTTAAAACACTTTGAGCTGATAACCACACTCTTCCCAGCATAAAAGTTTCTGGCAGCATTTTGCTGAGAATCTATTGCACTTCTGATGGTCGCACATGGCCTCTGACACTCGGCAGGAACCAAGATGTGGGGTCAGAAATATTCTTTGTCTTTGTTCCTTTAGCTGCTGCTTGTGGTTTTGGCTGAGATAAAAACTCCTTTGGAAATTATTTGTATCTTCCTTCAGTGCTTCAAGCTAGCAATGGTAGGGCCCAGATATTCTTGGATTTGACAACCAACAAACATCTTCATCAGTGAACACATACAAGGTGATGTTGTTTTGATGTGCAATTAAGTTACTAGGGATCTAGTCATGGAGCAGAGCTTTGAACTGAATAGCTCTCGCTGCTTGAAGCAAATGGGGAAATAAACACAAATACTCATGCATCTGAGACTCCATTTGCTAATGGGCAAACTGATGAAATGAGGCGATGTCGCTCAGCAAAGCTGGCTGAAAAGGACAAAGTGAAGGCTGGAGTGCAGGGGAGGCACAGGCAGAAGCATGGAGATGAGGGATCCTCCACCCTGCCCACTCGCTCCACGTGACTGTGGCACTCTGTTCTCTGGTTAGTCCTGCCTGGGGAGCCTCGGGAAGGCTGCTGGGGAGACACAAGGGTTCATAGGCTGCAGAAAGAGGACCTGATCATTTAGAGGTCAGGAAACACCAGTATAACTGTCAAAAGCAAACCTGAGCTAAAACTTGCAATGTATTCCAGACAAAATGGGAAAAACTTCTTCAAATCTCAGTGTAAAAGAGGAAGGAGAGCAGAGTCGGGCTGCTGTGAAGTAAATGAGATTAAAGATAATCTAGGCATGGCCTAAAATCAAAGGAGTTTTTTTACCTCTGTTCTCATTTTAGGAAGACAAATCCTAGGGGCAAAAGCAGGCTGGTTAATGGGAACAGGGATATGGAAATGGAATCACCGCTGTGGGGAAGCAAAGCTCAAAAAGCAGGCTGTGTTCCTCTTGGGGAGGCAGGTCATGCTTCTCCAGGAGTTCTGGAAAGACCAGCATGTGAGGTGGCACGTCTAATAGCAACTGGTTTTCTACATCTGTCAAGTCAGTGAGTGACCCTGTGACTGTGGAATATCCATTACAATGCGTTTGGTTGTGCAGGGTTAAAAAATAATCCAGCCAACCTTTGTCCTTGTAACTCTGACCTCACTGGTATGCGGGGCTTTGGAACATGCCTTGAAGGTTAATTAAAAATGCAAAGGCACATCAAAAATGGGATGAAATGCAACTAAAGGTACATCCTGCCAGACTACCTGATGGTTCACTTTGATAAAACAATTATTTTTCCAGACAAGTGATATCTGCCAGATTTCCTTTATCTAGACCACTTTAATGTATTTGCTATGATGTCAAGTGTGAAACAACTGATGTTGCTGGAAACAAAATAGATTAGAAGGAGAATTGCACTGCGGGTAGGAAGAGGAGACAATGAGTGCTGAGAGTGGAGAACTCAGGGCAGGAGGAGTTACCTAGGAGAGTTCTACAAACAGGAGTTTTGGGACCAATTTTGTTTTAATGTTTGCATTAATGGCACGTTCCTGGCACATGTGAGCATTGTGCTGATGAAATGTGCTGCACAAAGCTGTGACGCATTGCTGGAACAGAGGTGGTTTGGAGGCCAGGTAGGTTGAGCAGAGCACCTTGAGGATGGCTGTAATAAAAGGAGGGTGACATTCAAGTAAAAGACAAATAGTCATGCAGGTGAAAACCGATGTCAGAGGTGTCTTTTGCTATTACCAGGGAGTGAATCACTTGGGAAAATAACTGATGAAAAAGAAAAAAACAGCATTAGATAGTCACGGAAGAGTTGTGTGCTGCCGGCTCAATACTTATGTTGCATCTGTTTCCAGTTGAGATGGGGAAATATCAGTGCCAGCATCCACAGCCCAAATCGACTCTCCACCCTTCGCACCACTCCTTTTGGGAAAGATGCATTAACAGCAGAGCAGCTGCAGAAAACAGGTGCAAGGGAGACCAAGGGACCAGACACCCTCTGTCCCAGGAGGCCATGGGAAGGTCCTGGAGCACATGCATATGGTGGTGGGGATGGAGCTTGACGGAGCAGGCACTATTCTGCAGTCTCAGGCTCAAGTATCCAAATGCTGCCTGCATGGGGCTGCTGCTCTAGCCTAAGGCCAGCCCACATTGCTGCCAGCTGCTAGCACGCTCACATTTATTTTCTTTGGATTAGGGGAAAAAACAAGCGCCAGAGCAAGTGGCATAGACAGGAGTAGAGTAGAGGAGGGAGGAAAGGCCAGGCTGGACCAACTCAGTGGTGTCTTTGATTGCTTTGGTATCAAATGAAGCCCTGGTGCAATGTTTCACCCTCTGTCCCGAGAGTTACCGGCCCTTCCACCAGCACCTCTCACTGCAGCTAGGCCAAAGATGTGCTGCAGTGTCAGAGGTCTGATTCCAATGTGTGGAATGATGTGAATGGTGTGCTACGAGGAGTGGTTGCAGTTGCGTGCAATTACGTTTTGTTTAATATTTTTCCTCAGAGCTTGGAAAAGCAACTGAAAAATGAATAAAACCGACTGCCTGTCTGTTCAGTGCACAGCCAGAGTGATAAACTGCACATTGCTCTGTCTGGCAATTACCAGAAGTTTTTCTGCATGTTCTACTGGAGAAGGGAATTTGCAGGAAAGCCCCAGATGAAACCTAAACAAACAGGTATGAACACAGTCTGACCCTCTGGCCATGCCCCAAGTCAGACAGACATGGTGCAACCCAGGTCTGGAAGCTGCATGACCACTTTTGCTGGAGACTCTGTTGGAGAAGGACTGTCCGATAAGGATCAGCAAGCTCCTAAAAAATTTCTTCCAGCCCAGGTTTATCACCCAAATACCGAGGTTGGCATGGGAAGCTGAGATGCTCAGAGCTGTTGAAACTGGGCTGCAGGGCCGTGCCCTTTACGGACAGACTGCATGGTTCTGTTTCTGAATTTCTTTAGCTTCTGTCTCCATTACTGTTGCCTTTCTAAAGAAAGGGATGGGAGGGAAAGGCAGAGTGTGAGAGAAGAGTAAATAAGAAAGAGAAGAGCTGGCTGCCCATGCAAAACCACAGGAATTAAAAGTGGAGGCTCTTGAAGCTTGTGTAAGGCCCACACAGCGCTTGCAGGTTTGGCGAAGCAGCCAGGAGGGCTCCTGCTCCTCTCCAGAGAGCAGCTGGGAGCAGAGTGGGGTCCTCCCACTTGGGATCCCCAGCAGCCTGTTGATAAACACGTTGGTTTATCAATGTTGAGAAGCTAAGTCAAATACAGTTATTAAGCTGATTATTCATATTCCATTCTGTTCACTGTGGGAAGATATCCCTTTTGGGGTTAGGTTTATGGGCCATACAGATTGTCGGAGTGAATCTAATTAGCAAGAGAAATCCAAATGGAACAATGACTGCTAATTGTTAATGATGCAAGTGTATTATACCAGCTAAAATAAAACCTTGGGTTGGAAGCAGCACTGACAGTTGTACATTAAAATGCTACAAGTCCCTACCTTGTTGCTGTCAGGTGTGGTTAAGGCAAGCACCCAACCATAAAACAGCAGTGAGTTGCCAAATGCTTCCCAGTGGCCACTGGAATAACATACTGCAAGAAATTAATGACCTGCAGAACTTTGGTAGGAGAGGTCATCTGGAACTGGTGTACAGGCTGAAGGTTATCCCTTGGTTTGCTTTCACCAAGGGAAACCTCAGCTACCTCCAAAGCTGATTTAAAAAACAGCATCCCCCTTTCTACTTGCATAGTCTCTGGATTGTTCTGTGCAAGTGCAGAGCCTCCAGCCTGGGAGTCGGACCGTTCCGGGCTGCCCAGCTGCTGGTGCTGCTCTTGGTGCACCTCTCCAGCTCCACCAAGCAAGTGTTGGGTGGGACACCATCCAAATGTTTGGGATTAAATTTGGATGGTGAATTATGCAATACACACAGACACAGACGCACGCACACAAAAGGCATTTTCTTGCTTCTGCCCCTGGAGGTGGGCATGCAGACCTTTCCAGCTCTATGTCAAGCTGTGCATCTGAATTCATTGGACAGATCTGGCCCAGAGCCTACATTTGGCTTAGCAGCCCCCAAACTAGAGTACTGATGACTTGCACTCTCAGTCTATGGAAAGTGCCATGCTTAAACAGGTAGTGGTGCTGGAACAACTCATAGCAGTCATGAATTTGGTCCAGCACTGAACTTCAGCTTCATCCTACACGGCATTGCCCTGGTCCTGTGCCTTGTTTCTCCCTTTCTAGCCTTCAAAGTGTTTTAGACTGGCCTTCAGTTCAAGACCTACCTATTCTTCTGCATTTTTTTGGGTAGGATGGATTTGTAAGAGGTGACCTGTACAGAAAAGTTTTTGGGGAAAGTGCATCATTCTGTTTTTCAAAGGTTAAACACAAGTTAGCTGTTTTTCTCTGGCAATAATATAAATGTAATTGTAGCAGACAGCCTGGACAGTCAAAACATTTTCTAACTTGCCCTTCCAAATGTGTTTGGGCAAGACAACCTGGTACAGACAAAAATGCAGACTCTCCCTTATTTTACATTTTCTGTGGCATAAAAGTGAGAGTTATAATGGCCAAGGGTGGGAAGGAAAGAGGAAGGATTAACATGAGAGTGTTAAGACTACAGCATGAGATGGGACCTCCATGACTGCAGATCACTGCGTCCTTGACCAGAATGTGCAAGCTGGCTATTAAATTTCACTTCACTGATATGATATTGGAGTGTTGGAAATGAAGCTGGGCACTCAGCTAAACTAAAAATGTTTTAGCTAGAAAAGAAAAAAAGTTTTTATTAACAGTTGTAGAACTTGAATAAAAGCAGACAAAAGGGCTGGCAAAATCTAATCCAGATACTTCTGTTTGGAATAAAATTTAAGAGTGGTCTGAGATGGCTGATTTCTTATTAAAAAAATCAAAATTTAAACAATAATTTTCTTTTGGTTTCTTTTAATAGGTTTGTCAAAGTGTTTAAAAACATAGAGAAAAGAAACATTTATTCTCTATGGTCCTCCTTTTCCTGAAGCAGGTTTGAGTCATTATAAGGAGCCCATTTAGGCACTTAGTTTTGCCAAGGATGCATAAGGTTAAAAATTAAAAGCTGTGAAAGTACTCAGTATGTTTAATACATTTTAAGGACTTTTGCTTGGGTTTTTCCAATGACTGGCATGGAAGGGTTTTTTATGTATCCAAATTTGTACCTAGAGATGTATTTTCCACAGCTAAGAGTGTCACCGTAACTTCATTTTTGTCTGTTAAAATAATGATGAGATTTGACTTTTTCTATGTTTTTATTTCTACAGCAGTGTAAATGGTGAATTTTTTATTTCTCTTTGCTATTCAGATGTGTCAAGGAGTTTCAAAGAAAACCAAAAAATTTTCCATTGAAAACAAAATTCCTACACTGTCAGGCAAGCTTTGTTTTAAATATCAGGAGTTAATTGTTTCTTTGCAAATTATTTGTATATGAAAATGCATAAAAACAAACCCTCCATTTTTGGAGATTATCAAAACTCAGTTGAGCAAGGTGCTGAGGAGCCTGAACTAGTGTAGAAGCTGGTTCAGCTCCAAGCAGGAGGTTGCATCATATGAGCTCCAGAGGTCTCTTCCAATTCAAACTATTCCATGATACTAAAATCAAATTTTCTTATTTCACTGTTTTTAGTATATTCTTTCTAGTGTTATTTGAATCTAGAGTTCTTCCAGATTTGAATACTTTTTTTCTTTGTCAAAACCAGGGTCCAAATTTCTCTCTTCATTATTTTCAGTTACAATAAATACATCTGTTACCTGGAAGGCTAGGAAATTATTAAAAATTACAAAGAGACCTCTTGGTAACTCTTTAATAAGAATGAACAAATGCTCAAGAGGAATCTTCACAAATCATTTTGCTAATTCATTTACAAATGTTGTGTAAGAAAGCATAACAGAACCAGCAAGATACCTCTGATCATATAACTGAGCTTTATTCTGCAACAGTTTCAACACACTAACAAAAACCTTGTCTTTATTAGTAATAACCATCATACTGTATCTAACTTAAATTGCCTGGTGTTTTAAATGTACTTTTACAGACAAATCTCTGTAATACAAGATTCTTACATATATGCCTTGAAATTATCAATCAGTGGAGCATTTAGGAACACGAAAATGGGTGAAGTGTGGCAGTATGGGTCATGATGGGCTCCCTAGTATGAAGCTGGACTCTGTCTTTTGCTGTAACTTAGGAAACACACCATACCTCACATACAGAATTGTCAAGAAAGATGTAAGTCTTATTTATTCTAAAATCCATGAACCTGCACAGGTAGAAACAGTTTATTTTGTTAAGCCACAGCTGAATCTTCCAAGCCTGCTTCTCTTAGCATGGCCACTATGAGACAGTGACTCGAGTGACTGACAGTGGCTGTCCAGTAGTACAAAGACTTGTTATCAGAAGCTTAAAGGACAAAGTTTACAATTATATTTATTGATTTAAATGGCATCATCACTTTTTTCCTTGATGTACACTTGATGCTATCCCAAGATGTTGTCCCATGTCAGTGTCTGTTCCTCCTTTTTGTGCACATGACTTCTCCATTCATTTGCTTTCCTATGTGTTATGTTTTGTCTATTACTACAGAGCTGGAGGAGGCAGCAGCAGGAGGTGAAAAACCAGCAGCTATCCAGGCAGGATGGGAGAAAATGTGCTCCCAGCCTGTGTACATGGAAGTGTGAGAGGACATCTGCATCAAAGCAGGATGCAGTTTATGGCATCTGAATTCCACCTCAGTCCTGAAACCCCACATCTGCTGTTGGACATTTGTTCCTCTCCTGAAAAACCTTGGTTAAAAAAAAAAAAATTACATTGTTTAACCTCATCTCCCTAATGCAATAAAGCATCTTAACATTATAAAATAGAATTATCAAAGGACAAAGAATTCTTTCTACTCTGTTTATTGTGTACAATTTACATAATTAATTACAATGTCCATTTATTATGTACATTTACATACTAACTCATCCTTCCAGTGCAGGTTGGTAATATTTAAAGGGCACTGAAATATGATAATAACAAGTACTATACTTGCTGATGTATTATGAAATGTATCCCATTAGTCACTTTATATCTGAAAGGCAGAAAAATTTCCACCTAGCAACAGAAAAGATTTTAGGATTAAAAAGAAATATATTTTGCAGGCAGTAGGCGCATTAAACTACACCAGGAGGAACCAAATTGGAGATTTTTAGAGACAACAGGAGCATAAATAAGTTGCCATCAGTGTTGCCCACCAGAGAGCTAGAAGAAAACTCAAAGCTCTGTAACCCGAAGGAGCAAAAGACAAGGGAAGGCCAACCTGATGGCAGCTGTGTACTGCCTATGGAGATCTCTGGGAGGAACCATTGCCCTCCAAAGCTGCAGAGAGAAACGTGGCAGCAGATGCTCCAGCTAGCCTGATCCCCACTGTGCCACACTCTCGCTCATCACGCAGGCCATAAAGAAGATGCTTCCCTTTCTTACCTTATAAAAATCAATCCACTACCAAAAATGCTCTATTAATGATGGCACTGGTGTGAGAGGTTGAGAGATTCTTGCCAAGGCTTCTTTTCTTCCCTCCTACATAAGAACATAAACATAAGAACATAGAGCTTATGACTGGAAACCAGAGCAGGCAGAACACTTCAATTCTGGACATGAAGCAAGCCAGACAAAGGACGAGAACTTTTCCTGTTGTTTGTTTATATCCCTAACTACCTAGAAAAGGGTGATCTGTAATTTACCCTGAAAAAGAAATGGTTTTGATGGGCCAGGCAAAGGCTTTTTCCAAGAGGACTGTGTTTTAATCATATTAAAATTTCCAGTCAACTCTTTTAGTAGAAGAGGAGTGTGCAACCAGCAAGCCTCCTTGTGTAGCTTAAGAGCAGCACGCTGAAGAGAATTAGGCAGCAATACCTTATTTCCCAGGTGTGGCCAAGCCCTGGACTGGGGATTTCAGAAGGCAGCCAGGGAATGTCTACAGGCTTCAGCAAGGATCAGGAATTTTCTCCTGCCTCAGAAGGACACATGCTTCAGCCTTACAGTGCTACATTCCCAGAAAGTCATCCTAAAACAAGATGAAGGGATTGCTTTTTCCACCTGTGAAGTGACACTGCTTTTATATCTGACCACAATGAGCAAAATTCATATAAATGAGCACAGTGAATGCACATAATTCCTCCATCTGGCTTCTGGTCCTGGAGGGAGCATGTTTATTTACAGAAGAATCTTTCTGCTGCTCAACAAAGACCACCAGAAGAAGGAGGCCTGAGAAAGGACAAGCTTTGTCAGCCTCAGCCTTGTTGAAGAGGCAGAAGATACATCTGTAGGAGTTGGTGCTTCTGTAATCTCTCTCTGAGTCATTACATAGACATCGCTGGATGTCTCTGGCCATTTGTCAGGAGGAATGGATCACATCCTCAGGAGGAATGGATCACATCCTCAGCTGGCACTCACCAACACCATCCCCTGATGGAAGGAAAAGAAGTTTACTTGTTTTATTAGTGGTGAGTGACAGTATTTTTGTCAAATCCTTGGGAAAGGCTCCACATTGCCCAAGAGGGCAGCAAGGCTGCTCTGAACTGAGTGTTTGGCCACACTGAAGAGCAAAGAAACACCATCCATGCTCCCTGCAGCCTACACCCCAAAGGCTCCAGCACAAACAGCTCAGTGGTACTCCCATGGAGGATACCAGTGAGCAAAACAGTGCTAGGCAGTGGAAAATGGTCTGCTGCTGGTTATCTAAGAAGCCTTCAGATGCTTTGTTTCTTATTCCCACCTACTGGAGGTGGGGTTGCAGTTGAACTCTGCCTGGAGTAAAACTCTTCCCACCTTTTATGTTAAACAGAACCCACTTTAGTTCGAGGAGAAGTGGTAAGCCATAATTTGAGGATAGGTAAAATGGCTGTGCACTTCCATTCAGTCTTTGTGTTTCCTATCGTGAATTAGGAAGGACAAATGCAGTGAGACAAAACAAGGGCTGAAACCTGCCACCAGAGCTCAGCCCCATCACACAACCAGTGCCTGAGGCTGGAATTCGATCATGGAGGAGCTAATAATAACAACAAACAGCAAAGAGCAGAGTACTTTGCTACTGTTGCTGAAAGCATGAAAAGTACCATCTTAATTTAGAGACTTATTATGGCAGGGCATGCCAATAAATGTGGAGCAAGGTAGAAGTGCTATGCTCTGGTATGTACTCTTATTGCAATAATAAAAAAAATTACCTTCTGAAAATGCAGTTTAAAAAAAAAAGGATGCTCTGCTGTTTATTCAACAATAAAGCCAAAAGAGCTATGACATCCACAAAAATCCACTCTCTTTAAAGTGGGCAAAAATAAACTAAAATGAACGAAGTTACTTTTCTGCCTCTGAAAACTCGTTAAATGCCCCTGTGGCCTGCAGAATATTCCACACAAATGCTTTGTATCTTTTCTGGCTTTCATCATACTTAATATGTCAATTGTATTGAATTTTATTATTATAAATAACAAAGCTCACAGCCAAAGAAACACAGGCACTTCAAAAGCCTGGTGGCCCTCCATGGCTTTCATTTTCCCTGCTTATGAGAAAAAAGGTAAAAACCTTTAAGACATTGCAGTGAGCTTGGTTAGGATGTAGTGCTTGCATATGTATACCAGTGGCAGCAGGTATGGTGCGAGGGCCCACCAGTCTGCTCTGTTGCCTTCTTGTGCCATTTCAAGATGGGAAAACAGAGGTGGGCTGCAGACCTGCTGGAGGCTTCATTGATTGAAGGAGGATCTCAGCTTTAGAAGGACTGAAATCCCTTGCTTCTCGCTGCCTTGACTTCCTGGTAGACCAGAAACGGGAGAGATGAGAAACTTAAGCATACCATGGGGTTGCCGTTGACCGACATACCTCAAGGCCGTCACCTTCTGTTGGCACCAGTGCTCCCCAGTGCCAAGCCGGACTCAGGCTGCTCTTTGCTCTTTCACAGCATTTCCTTTAGCACAGTGGACAAAGCCACTGTGGTAGAGGAGCAGACTGCACCACCACCACAGCCAGAGCTTTCCACATGCACCTTGTAAGGTGACATGCATTTCATCCAGCAGTAGTTTCTAGTTATTATGCAATTGTAGGAGGGTTTCTTAGTGAAATACTAGAGAAATATTAAATTTGGTTGGAAAATTAACAGCCTTTTCCATTTGTAGTTACTTGGAGGAGAGATTATTCTCAGGAGTTATAAACTCTCCAGCACAGGAGGAGTGTTTGGGATTTCCAGCATTCATGCTAGTAAGAAATCTTTTGGCTGTCACTAACATTATGTAAATAGATGGTTCATGTTTATACTCCACAAAATGCCTTTACAAGAAAAAGGCTGACTAATTCCGAGGTCAGCTTCTAATTCAAATTCAGTGCTCAACAGTTTTTTTTTTCCCCTGCCAAATAAAACCACTAAAGTCTAAATTAAAACCATGTGCTATAACGTACCTTTATGTAGTTACGGATATAAGGAGGGGGGAAGCAGTTTTCCTATCAAATTTACTGCCACTGCCTAAGGACTGAAGTAAAGCGTCCTAGAGAAGCTTTTTCACAAGGATGTACATCAATATTGCCCAACCTAGAAGGTGTGAAGTACTCAAGTACATGCAAGCCATTTTTCCATGATCTGTCACTGTTACAGACTAGAGGCTTGATTTCCCAGGAACAGAATAAAATAAATAGCCATTTAATCAACAAATCATCCTCTTCATCAGGAAGAACAATTTGCTACAGGAAAAAAAGAAGTGATCAGCATGGTGATGACATTTGATCCTCTTTTAAGAGGACCTATGTCCCAGTCATGGTGAACGAGGTTAGATCTGCTAACTCCCTTAGACCCATACTAGATACTAATATTGAAGATGGCTGCCAAATTTCTGAAAAATTTGTACCAGCATTTTGTTCTCCCTTCTTGTTCTTAGAGAACAAAGAGCTTTGTTCTCTAGCTCTTGGTTTATCGCTGCTTAAAAATTATCTGGTCTTTAAAGTTTCACTTTCAGTTTCACTTAAAACTGAAATGAAAACTAAGCCACACTCTTTTATTAGCTTCTCAGATATAAGTAAAACTTGGAATTCACCCAGCATCTTCTTAAATTGTTTTGCCTGGAGAAAATGGGAGCATTCACCTGAAGACTTGAGCAGAAGATTAGTGATGCTATACTTAACTTCTGACAGACTAGAAGTAGGTTGCAAAGTTGCTGTTCAGCCCCATGAGCACACTCCCAAACGGTTTGAGGACTGAAGTCTGTTTGGCCGCATCTCTCAGACCCCTATGTCTAAGAAATGTTTGGCCCTGGTCTGTAATGTGTGTCAGGGAGAGAAAAGCCCAAAAAGATGCAGAACTTGTCAAGCAGTGGGACTGTCACGTGCAGGCAACCAGCTCCCATGCAGAGCCAGCTTGGTCAGGAGCTACCCAGCTTCTCAGCCTGAGCTACAGACCTTGCTGGGGTCATGCAACTTCTCCCACAGATCCCAAACAACACTACTAGTGCTTACAGCTGCAGAAGAAAACCTTCAGTTTATGAAGAAAATTCAGTTGTGCAGCATTTGTCTGTAGAACCAGCCAGCTCAGAGTGTAGCTTTCTTTCTGGCAAAATCATTGTAATTATGTCAAGTAATCTGCTAACTTCAGTGTATAAAATACAAGTTAAATTATGAAATAACAAATGTTTGCATTTTATTGCCCCAGTAAAAACAGATGCTTAATCTGTATTTTAGTTTTTTGCACCCATTCTACAGCATCAACTATTTCACCTGTCCAAGAGCTCAAATGCTGCATTTCTCATAGTGTCCAGCTTTTATAATACACTTATGCATCACAACAGCCAATGTGAATAACACAGACCACTAGTGCTGCAAGGAAATACAAATAACAGCTAACTGTGGGACTTGTCTTCAGTTCAGTGAAGACCAGGAGAAGAAAAGCATCCATTTATTTAACTGCCATGGGCAGGGAGAGCACAGGTGTAGGACAGCTGTGTACAGAACTGGGTTTGCCATGATGGCCGCCTGCATCCACCCAGATCAAGAAGGCTCCTCTGCCTGGCACAGGACTGGAAGGGCAAGGAGAGGACCAAGCGTGTGTCTGCAGCCCACTGCCAGTGTAGGGTGGATGTGGCAAATGTCTCCCAAGTGCTGAGTAATTGTGTTACCTGGAGAAACACCCTGCCCAAAAGAAAAATAACAGGCAGGGCTCTGGGTGCAAGGCACTAGGTCAGACACTAAACTGACACTATAGCCTGAAAATTGGTGAATCTGTCCACAGCAAAACAAAAGTCTCACAACTACTATAAGAAGTAATAAGTATTGACTATCCCGGAAGGATTTCTCAGATGCTGAACCTCAGAGATCTCTGCTGAAATCTCTCTTATTTCCCAAACCCTCTTATTATTTCAGGTGTTACATCCATATGGTACCTTTAAACCCCCCAAGCCCTTCTTTGCAAACTGAACTATCACCAAAAGATACATTTTAAATAGATGCCCAGACTAATGGTGGTGACACTAGAAGAACTGCAAATAAGATAATATCATACACAAAATTTTAGTATAAAAAAATGGTGACCATGCACTTTTATAATAGGGCTAGTACTGCCTGTAGGTCTAGCACAATACCCAGGGGTGTACTGACCCAACAGAGAGTGGGAATAATAAGAGTGATTATAACCTCACATAGACTCTAACTATCAATCACATTGCATCTGTACCTGGATTCTGACCATGACTATAACACGCGTTCCACAAGGCGAGATATGCAGCCTGGAAAGAAAGAACTTTAGTTTTTCAGATTAAGTGGAGAAATGGTTTTGAATGGATCAGCCAAGATAGCAATAATTGCCATAAGACTTAATGTAGCTTGTGCAGAAAAAGTTCTGAGTTTTCTATAGTGGATTGTCATATGTAAGATGTAAGAGCAGACAAATTCACCAGATTGTGAAAATAATCCTAGCATAGCTTCCAACAACAGAAGTGAAACTTTTTTTTTTGTGTCTAAGAAATGTGAAATTACAAAAAACAGTAATACCAGTTGTTGCAGAACCAACAAAAGCATAAAATATAATTAGCTGCAATCATTCATTATATATCATCTGATTAAAAGAACTTGCTAAGCAGCATTTTCCAAGACTTGCCCTTAGATAAAATGATACATTTTGGCAGAAAAGGTCTTCTGTATTGATATGAACATAATGACGCTCTTTGCAAATTGAGAAAACAGTTTAAAAAACTTTGCTGAAAAGAGCATATTTTTCCTGCTGTTCACTAGAGACTCAAATAAAATTAAAACACTTCCAAAGGTTTTTCATTATCTGAAAGGAGAATAATCTGTTGTTTGTCTGAGTGTTTTTAATATGGTAACAAAACAATGTTTTAAAAAACAAAACAAAACACCAAACCTAAAACCCAAAAAACTCAAACCCCAAACCCAAATTAGTTTATAACCAAATTATTTGGATTTCAAGTCTATCCTTATTTGGAGATGCCAGTATTAACTTTGGGAGATACTACTTTCTAAAAACTTAATGAAAACCAGAATGAATGATTGCTGCCAGCTAACTTGAAATAATATATGTCACATACATCCATAATAGATGATCATTAAATCTTCATCTAATCTTGAGAGTTATGCATAGCTTTCAATCATTTAAGGGGTTTAATCGTCTCTCCAAATGTCAGAATTACCAACCTTTGTCAAGCTTCAATTCATGGTAATGATAAGGCATGCTCTCACATGACAGTTTATCTCTAAACCCTAAAGTTGAACGATCTTAAAATGTTTTCCAGCTAATAGAAGTTATTTTTGTCCAGTAGTTAAGAATTGCTCAATTGCAATTCTAAAATTCCTTAAGGATGAGAGAGACGGTGATGAAGAAAAGATGTTTTCAGTGACTGAATACTCCTTATCTTCACCTCATGCTGTGCTAAAAGTTTGACTGCTCTAATTTTAAAGCTATCTAATCTTCTATGTGCTAAAGCATATGAAATCATGGATTATTAGAAGTACGAATTACAAGGAGAGTTCATTTATTTGGTGTTATATATAACCTTTATCTAAAATGCATTATGTGCTTAAAAGAAATTTCATTTAGTAATATTCATTAAGTCTCAAACTTTTCTTTCAGAGAGTAAAATTGCTTCAACCTGATTGAGATATTTTGTCTGGGGAAAAAGGAGTGAATTTTTTACAAAGGCTATAAGCATCAGTGAATGTTTTAACGCTTGGCAGTGAACTGGATGGAAACCTCTGTATAAAGGATGTTCTTTACTGGGAGATCCATTCAAGTGAATGCACAGGCCTCAGGAGTCTCACACTGGAAAACAGAATTGTGATTTTTTTTATTTCTTAGAACATGTGGAATGTGTTATATTCTTTTCACTGCTGCATGTGAGGCATGTAGGAATATTTTCTTTGTATGCACATAGTTGGAAAGATTGCAGAAATCTATTAAAGGCAAACTGATTAAGGTTGAGGTTCCAGTTTAAAGTGATTTTAATTGCAGACGTAAGGAGGTTTATCAACTGATTTTTTAAAGACGTGCTTAAATGTACTAAAGCAATGCTTATCAGTTTACCAATAAGCTGAAGCTTATCAGAGAGGAATGCTGCACTTGAGAGCAGTGGAAATTTCCACCTTGGAGAAAATCAGATGATACCTGAAAGGCAAAATAGTGTTTCCCTGAAATGTCATTTAAAATAATGCTCGTAGTTCCTACCTGAAAAGGTGGCCAGCCTGCCCAAGAATGATGCTTTCAGGACAGATCATTTGTTCTACGAAGAAAACACCATGCAAGTCTGCATCCATGCTTTTAGTTTAGTCCTAGGACTTGGAAAGTTTGGGGATTTTTTTGTTTTCAAGTGTCATTAAATCTTTCTCCCTGGCCCCTCTGCTGCTAGATTAATTATTTTCTGTGCAAGGGCCCTTCTTTCAAAGTCCTCCATTATTCAGTTTTGACCATACTGGGGAACTTATCCAAGTCAACAAAAAGGCAGCCTTTATCACAGAGAGGCTGTTCATGAAGTGGATGGTTTCATACATTACTGGGGGAGAATTGCCTTAACGTCGGCTATTCATGCCGATGTGCCAGGTGCATCCACTTACATGGCTCAAAACGCTGCTACCACCACATTCGCTGCTGCCAAGACCATTATGTACTCTGAGTGATGGAGCAAGAGGCAGGACTTAGATCTTCTCTGCTGGGAAGTGGAGGGAGAGAGACCAATCTTTGTGTCTGAAAAAAAGAAAAAAAAAATCTGCTGTAGGGAGCCTTTTAACTCTCTGCAGCTCTGCAAAGAGCTGCAGAAGAAGATGGGGAGGAAAATAGCATGAGTTTAGAGCAAGACTCTGCTCTGCATCACTGCCCCAAGATACTGTAAAGAGGACAAAGGCAAACTGGGATATAAATAGAGAATGACATTTTCCTTGCATTGTCCACAATGAATACATTTGTACATGAACAAAATCGTTGGAACGAGAAAACATGCATGCCTGATGTTGAAGAAAAGCCTGTTTGTGCTTAGTACATTGGAGACATTGTTCAAAAATAGTTCATCCTTTTGTAAATATTGCCTCGGCATTGGTGCCAGGGTCACTGTTACTTTTTGCTATCAGCTGAGTAAGTATCAGTCATGCACATGCTGCTGGGAGAAATTTTAATATGGGCACCAGATTTAAAAGCAGAAAATTATCCTCCTGAAGACTGTCCTGTTCATTTATAGTTAATACTCCCTGCTTTCTTCCACTTGTTTCTTCCAAACTTACCCTGTGTTCTTGCACCTAAGGGGTGTTTCCTATGCGTCACCAGGAAATAAGATTTGCCCCATAGCTCAGATGCTGCTAATATGTGTAAAGAAAGCAGATGTCCTTTCTGGACAAAACCTCGGTCCATGAAAATCTTGCCTTTGCCTTTCCTCTGTAGTAATACAGCTACAGCAGGTCCAGGCTATGCTCCCTCCTCATGTAAAGTGGCTGATGTCAGCTGAGCAGCGCCAAGTTGGAGATCTACTCTCTTCAGCTTGTTTTTTGGAAAGTCATTTATGTGGTAATCTTCTTTCTTTTCTTTTTTTTCCAGAAGTTTTGAGAATCCAGCAAAACAAATACTTGTATCCCATGCAAAACAAAACCTATGAAATGAATAAAAAATGTTTTGCAGCCAGTGAAAGCCTCCTTGTATCCCTGAGCAGAAGGCAAATATGATAAACAAGATACTTTTGTATTCGTCCCCATACCCAGCTTATTTGGCATGAAACACAGAAAAAAAATCAGAGTTCATTAACATACCAAGATAATGGACCACAACTTGTCTTTAAGTATGCTTGTGAAGCTCCATAGTTATTAGTGAGAAAGAATGGGTGCAAATGAGGCAGAATTTAACCATCAAATGGAAAAAAAAAAACTTCCCATGTTGTATCACATCAGAACACTTGCAATCCTGACAGATCACGCAGCCTCCCTTTAGTCACTGGGGAAAAATGGGCTTTCTGGAGCACAACTCTGGTGACTTATTTCAGATCCCTAGTTCAGATTGAGATACCTGGTACTTATTTCTCTCTCACAAATATGAGGAGAGTTCAGGGAAGAAGATGTGTGTGCTGTAGATCTTTAAAGAGAGGTGCAGTGAATACAAAGTTTTTTGTTAATGGATATGTATGAGCAGCTTTTAGCAGTAGCTATAACCTTGGATGAATACTTAAATAAAAAGTAACACTAGGAGGAAAATAATTACTCCAAACAAGGATGTATCTGTTGGGATTTCCAACATTTTCATTTAAAAAGCTTTTAACCAAAAAGTTATCCAGCCAATGTGTTGGGTTTGGGAACCTAGGAATCAGTTGCTGGGAAGTGCAAAGAAAAGCAGAGTTAGTCCAGTTCCTGGCTGTGCTGGCTGAGACTTGGTTTCGGAAAAGGTCATTGGAAATAGAAAGGTTTAAACTGAATAGTCTTTGAGTGACCCCCGGCAGATGAATCCTGGTTCTAGGTGGCCTTGGCCTCTTCTTAAATCCTGGCTATCCATAACCAGTGTGACTAGTTTAATTCTAATACAAAATAGAATTTCATGTAATTTGAGCCAAATAATATTACCATTTTTTAATATTTCATTGTCATTGAAAAAGTGAAGTCAACACAGTTACATGTGCACCTTATACTGAAATTGCATATATTTTGTCTCATTTTAGATATGCCACGCTGCCCCCATTTTCCTGCCTGATTAGGAATTGGCTTTTATTTTCTGAAAACCTCCCACTCCAGGAAGGAAATTAATATATTTGCAATCTGAGGATACTGTTCTTCACCAAGATAAACAGCAGTCTGAAAGTACAGAAATTGCAGGACCCTCCAGCATTGCAAGCTAGTAGGCAAATACATTTATCCCTATGATACAGACAAATAGATCAGGGAAAAGTGAACTACCAACTTGCCCAAAAAGTAGTCAATGGAAGAGCTGAAGATTATACCTTTAAAAAAATGCTATGATGTTCAGTCAATGTTGAAAACGTTTCTCTGCCTTAAAGAAGGTATAGTTCAAGTTCAAACAAAACATAATAGAAGCTATTGCACCAGGCTTATGCAGCGTCTGAGGATAATGATGCCACACATCCTGAAGATTACTATACTCTGCCAATCTCTGCTTTTATCTCTATGGCCGTGCCCCAAGGTTAAAAAGTGGCACCCTTCAAATCAGGCCTCCAGATTCTGCAATTGGCGGTGGGAGCTTCGTTAAGCTCCCTGACAGAACAGGGACACCGCAAGTATTTTTCTTCTGTCTTTCATTGCACTCAGTTTGAAGTTATGTTGCCCTCACTCACCCACCTTCACTTGGGCAAAAGGGCCAGGCATTCAATCTTAATAAATACATTAATGCAGTCAGTTTTTATGTCTTCTAACCCAGGTCAGGAGCTATTTGGAATTTGTGAAATATTGGATAATTGGCTGCAAAACTGTTGCATCTATTTTTTTTTTTCCAGAAGTGAGGCCATAACCTCCCAGGTTAAAAAATACGTCTGCTTTCATGCATGTAAGAGTCAACTAACAGTGGTAGTAAGTATAGAATTGGAAAAAAGGGCAGACCACTAAAATTCATAATTCAATCCTTGTTTTTATTATTACTCAAACCCTTCATGGTTACACTGAACAAGGTGATAAATTGATTTTTTTTCCTAGATTGCTTATGTCATTTTCTGAACTAAAATGTTGAGAAGACTCGTCAAAGATAACTACAGTACCCAAACAGCTTTTGTTTGAGCTTTAAACACCTTGGGCCCTCATTTCAGTGTAGTTCTCTGCATATCTTCAAGCACTGCAATCAGGCAGGGATTCCATCCTCCCTGTATCAATGGTTCAGAAAGAATAAGGGGTCAAAAGAAAAAATGCTTTTGTAGTAAAATTAGGTTGACTAGAAATGTGAATTTAAATGACAACTAGAATTTATTGCTGTAGCATATGCTGCTGTGATTGCCTTCTGTATTTGGTAGAAATCAGCAGACTTTTAAAGGAAAATTTTTAAATTATGCTCAAAAAAATTGGAGTAAGAAAGTTTCTCCAGCCCGTCAGAAAACAGAATATTAAAAAGTTGCCATTGTAGAAGTGTGGCTTGGTTACTCTAAGAAATAGAGGACTGAGTAGTCAAGGAGACAGTATACTAATACTAAGCAGGTATAGCTTTCTTCCCCAGATGAGCTCTGCAATGGGTATAAAGCCTTGACCTTCTGCTGTATTGCTGGTTAAGTGTGAAGGAAGTTTATCCATATCTTCACAGGACACAATGATAACAAAAGCATTTCAATACAATGGAGTTAGTTCAAAATATGTTTTCTCTCAGGACTGGGTGGTTTCTTGATGGACCATAAATAGGGAGTAAAATATAAATGTTCAAGAGAAAGAAAATTCAAGAGGAACATCCTACCTTATGCCTTGGGAGAGATTTAAAGTAAGCAATTTTATTAATAAGATTCTGGCGGTACTCTATACTACAAGGTTTTACCACTGTCTTTAGATGACAATCTGACATCATAAACACAATATATTATTAATTGCAATTTGCTTTTATCACCCAGGTGTTCCACTTCAGACCAAGGATCTTTTCTCTAGGCACTGTAAAAATTCATTAGAAATGTGTCTGGAAAGATTAAGATGAGTATGTGGCTACATCTTGGCCTTGATTGCAAAAGAGCACACTGTCAAGCATCTTAATAACATATTTACTGATGTTCAATTAGATGCTAGAGAACAAAATTGATCACCATGCTCAAAAATATTTGCTGCCACTTTACAGTGGTGAAAAGTGTTACCATCCATCATGCATATGGCAGACCTGTTGGCTGAACACCAGTTCCCACAGTCACTCTCTGTGCCTTGCAGAGGAGCTGGTAAGTGCATCTAGCCCTGCTTCTTCCTTGCCTTCAGTTTGTCACACATACCTGAGCAGCATGGATGAGGAAAGCTGTGGGAGTCAGAGGGGAGCAGCTGAAGGAACGGGTGTTGTTTAGCCTGGAGAAAAGGTGGTTCAGGAGACCTTATAGCTCTCTACAACTACCTCAGAGGATGTTGTAGAGAGATGAGGGTGAATCTGTTCTCACAAGTAACAACTGATAGGACAAGAGAATACAGCCTCAAGTTGCAGCAGGGGAGGTTTAGATTGGCTATTAGGAAAAACTTCTTCACAGAAAGGGTTGTAAAGTACTGGAACAGGCTGCCCAAGGAAGTGGTCGAGTCACCATCCCTGGAGGTATTTAAAAAATGTGGAGATGTGGCATTTAGGGACATGGTTTAGTGGTGGACTTGGCAGTATTAGGCTAACGGTCAGACCTGATGATCCTAAAGGTCTATTCCAACCAGAACAATTCTATGTTTCTATTAAATAACCCTAATCTCTGAGGTACTCCTGGTTGCCTCATCTAAGAAAACAAGACAACAGAGTCTGCTGCCACATCTCTTTTGCCCAGTGTTTTATGAATGTTATGTTACAACTCTGGCCACAATACTCTCTCATGTTCACTGATGACGTTTAGCATGGCACAGTAACAACTGTGTTACCATTATTAATAGATCTGATCTAGGAAGGTAAAAGAGGGGAAGAGAGGTGCAAATATGGGTTAAAGTATAGTTGGACTATTCTACATACCTTCATCACTCCTTAGTGTGTTTCCAGCAGTGCCACAGCTATGGCTCTTGCACTGTTTCTTTTCCTCTTGGTCTTTCTGAAGGTGGGGGAGAAGCCTGTGAAGCAAGCTTGTTTTCTTTTAGTACAGTGGGGTTTTGTTTGTTTGTCCGATATTGGGTTTCTGTCTTTGAGTTTGCAATGTTTTGTTAAACATGCACACTGCTATGCATTTATATTAAAGGCAGCCAGGCCAAAAAAATATGTTCTAGACTTGAAAAATGGCAGAAAAATTTTACATGGCATCATAAGCATCTTTTTTTATTTTGTTCCCTGTCCCTTTCTTTGTTAATTCATAACATTTTTCTTGCTTTTTGAACCATTGTGAAGCAGCGCATTGATGTTTTCATGGAATTGTCTACTACCGCCCCACAACATTGCTCCAGTGGGGCAACAGCCAGCTGAGACCCCATCATTTCCCCCTGTGCAGCACAGTGCAGTTGTCTACACAGAGGTACATCTGCTATTTTGTTGCTCAGCTTCAGGATGTTTTCTCTCGAACTGTCTCATGTTGACAAGTAATCTCTGCAACTTCTATCCATGCCCCTTCCTTCCCTGAACATTTCTGAGCACACTGTATAATGCTGGTCAGGGGACTCTGCTATTTGTCTCCCATCACCACAAAAAGTGAGTGTTTATCTCTGTCCTTTGCTTCCTCTGTTTTTGTGTGTTATTTGTCCATGTAAGAAGCTGACTCTTTGTTCACATGGCTTAATTACTTTGGCAGCCTTTGGTAAAAGATGTTAAATGTCTTTTTCTTAATACCTCATAGATGAGTCAACCAGATCTCCTCTCTCCATACAGAGGGAGCTGTGAGGCATTGCTTCCCTTCACAGAAGCTGCCTGCTTCTCCCCCTAAGTTACATTTACTTATCCATTTGTTCACTAGTTCTTTTCTTTAACTAGTTCACTTTGGCTAGCTTAGAGTCCTAGTGGTCTGTAGTCACCTGTATCTTTCTCTAGAGGCATTACTAAAAATTCATGCCGTGTAAGCCAGTGAGTTTTTCCTCAAACTCATTTTTTGATACAGTTAATAGTGTTTTTACATATATAACCGGCCAGATAGATGTTATCTTCTGTTGTATAAATTTGGGGTTTTAAAGGATGCCTTTTAACTTGTAGCAGCCTTAAGTTGTTCAGCTATGTTCACTTTCTTTTTAAAACTTCATAAAAAACTCCAAGATATGACCAGGCCTTGGCTGGACTAGAAGTGAAGTATGAAATTCTTGGAGCAGTAACTTGCAGGCTTTAGAGGCTCTTATGTCTATGATCTTCTCAGCTACATGCTAAAGCCTCCCAAGAAAATTCATATTTTCTGTGAGTGAGCTTTTCTGAGAGTCCTTTAGATGGAGGTGAAATGGGAAAAAAAGAAAAAGAAAAAGAGAAAGAGAAAGAGAAAGAGAAAGAGAAAGAGAAAGAGAAAGAAAAAGAAAAAGAAAAGAAAAAGAAAAAGAAAAAGAAAGAGAAAAAGAAAAAGAAAAAGAAAAAGAAAAAGAAAAAGAAAAAGAAAAAGAAAAAGAAAAAGAAAAAGAAAAAGAAAAAGAAAAAGAAAAAGAAAAAGAAAAAGAAAAAGAAAAAGAAAAAGAAAAAGAAAAAGAAAAAGAAAAAGAAAAAGAAAAAGAAAAAAAAAAGTTTCATTCTGGCTTTCTTTATTTCTGGGTAGGAAAATTTGTACAGATTGGTCCTTGAATCTAAGTAGAGGAGTAGCCACATCAAATAGGATTTTAGAAGTAATCAGAGTTTAAAAGGGAAAAAAATTGGGACTGACTACCAAGGACTTGGATGAAAGGAAACATAGGATAAAACTGGATAAATGGAAAATAATAAAAAAAACTATAAAGCCTGCCTAAGACTAGATCATGTCACACTAGCCAGACGTTTAAAAAAACCATCAAACTCTACTTTTCTGCATCAAGGATATGAGTTAATGACCTGACTGGACTTCAGGAAGACATCCGCTAGTATGCTACTAAAATCAATCTCAAACCTAAGGAAGATAACAATTACTAAATTCACTCTTAATATGAATAAAAGCTTGTGAAATAGTTTTGAAGGGGAAGTCTCAGGCTAGAGGAAAGTTGATAGTGGACTTCCTTAAAGAACAATTCCAGATAGATTTTGCTAATTGTTTTTACTGACTACCTTACCCTAAGAATGATGAGCTGATGTCACAAAGCTGGGCTACTGTGTGCACACAGAGGGGCTGGAATGTTGTATAACAAAGGGCACAAAAGTAATTTTACATCGTGGGCTTGGCTCAGTACCTTGGAACTCAGCATACACCAAACCTAGCAAAAGTTCAGTATGGTATTTTCACTATAAAAGATAGACTACTGTGGTCAAGTTTCCTAGCTGTCCCACAAGAATGGAAGTAAAACATATCAAATAAAATTGCTATATTAAATACCAGAATACAAATTTCATATAGCAAGTTCCAAGGGAAGACAAAGAAAAGAAAGAAAAAAAAATTTTTCTTGTATGAGACAGTCAAATTTATAACTTCCAGAAACACAACCACTGAAATACTCTACATTTGTCTACTAAAAAATATTCTTATTTTTACATGTTATTCAGGAGTGCCACACAACTTCTGTACATACTGCTCTCCCTTCAGTTTCACAGTCATAACCCGTAAACTGCAGATTAATCTACAGGATCAATAGTAATAATACAACGTGACATTAAGTTCATCTCCTCTGTTGATCCTGGAAAAATACTTCAGAATTTGGTCTCTTGCTGCCAGAGCTGTCAAAAGAAGCCAGTGCAGGACAACTGAGTCAGAAGTATTTTACAACTTTCTGAAGGCTTACCTGAAATAACATACCATGATGTGCCTGAGGTAACATAATACTAGAGACAACTCTGTTTCATAAGCTGAGCTAGTTCACCTGTAAAGCCCTGCGCTGTATCATGTGCGTGTGCCAGCTCACGTCCATAGTCGTGCAAGGCGTAGAGGTTCCTGGACAAATCTGGACATGCCAGAAAATTCACATGAAGCCCGTGGCTTGGATGAAGCTGATGACACCCTCCTTACAAAAAAAGCCTATTGACACCCTTGTCGTGCAATAGCAGTATAATAGTGCAAATGTCAAGGTCATAACCTAGAAGTGACCAACAAGAACTTTTGTCATCAGCATCCATAAAAAAGGAAAGTTGGGTGTTTTGGACAGCCGTCAAGGCCTATGAGATGTTGATAGCAGGTAGCTCTGAACAAAGAAATTTAAAAAACCAAAATATTAGATGCTGTATATCTAGCAGGGATAGAAAGGTATTAATGCCACCATGACAGGCCCTGCTGACATCTTATCTGGAGTAATGTGTTTACTTCTACCCCTTCAAGAGATTTACTGGAAGTGGAAAAGGTGCAAAGGAGGATTGTCCACCTGTACCACAGATATGGCACAGCCATTTTGGCTCAGCTTAGGCTGAGCAGGTTTTGGTAGTAAGCTATGAAAGCTCAAGGGAGTAAAGATTGGAAGGGACTTTAGACCAGGAGAGAGAACTGCTCTTTAAACTGATGTCAAAGACTGTGCAGAACATGAGAGGTTCAGCTGGTCATGACAGTTTCATGTTATCTGAAATCTTTAACCATTCAGAGGAACGGAAAACAAGGAGTGACCTTATGACAAGGGTAGCTTCCAGACAGAGTCTGGTAACTCCGCAAATAATTTAGAGTGCAGCATGGCTGCCTATGATAGCTGGGATCAGGTCTGACGAGTGAGTTCTTCTCCAGTCTTGCCTACATGAAGGTCAGAGCTGACTATCAAAGCTGGGATTTTCAAAATAGAGATCAAATGTACGCATTTCTCACCAGTCAGTTTATCACCACCTGCTATCTTGTATTCAATAGTGTTACACAAGAGTGTAAATTAATGTGGAGTGCAAACCTCCTAATTATTACAGTTGGAGAACAAATGGGGCTGTGCATATGCAAGTATCTAATTAGTCACATCGTGGTTGCACGTATGTGGAAACCCCACATTTGACTATGAAATCATACTGCCTGCTTTGGCTTATACAATGATGTGTGTTGCTGCAATTCTTGCATAAGGAGAGTTCGGCCTTCTGTTTTAATAACACTGCACTGCTCCACACAGTTCTGAGCCCTTAATCTGCCATCACAGTAAAACATTGTCGCAGCAACACATAATTATATATTTTCCATTTTGTAAAATGCTAGTTCCTGACCTCTGCTAAATGTGTGCTGTGGCCTACCTTGACACAGTATTAGATAAATCTTACTGAAAAGAGTCCCAGTGTAGCTATAATAGTAAAAAGAATACGACTTTATCAACTCATGAATTTCAGTTTTCAGTCTATTGTCTAGAGCACTATCATCTGAGCCTGTCACATGTATAGTTTCACAAATTCTGTTTGTTTTAGACAGAGATGACTTGGCCCTATTACCTCCTTCTGTCCCCTCCAGTTTTGGTGGGGTCCCAAGTGCCTCCTTAGCAGTATTGCAAAAGGAAATCCCCATGAACTGTACAAAGCCCTAAAAAAGCCGAGGGCAAAACTGAGCAGATCTCTGCTCTCACTGGCAACGTCCTCCCCTTGCGCTGCGCTGCCACCAGTGCCAGTGGCAGCTCGAGGGGAAAGAGAACCACAGCCCACAGGTCTCACTTGCTGTCTGAAAGGACACCCTCACCCGGAGCACCTTTGCTGTACCTGCTCGATGTTCCAGGAAGCTTATTGCTGAGATTTCCAGGGCAGAGTGTCGTTACTGTGGTGCTTCTGTAATTTACAGATCACGGGTGATGAAACAGAGATGTAGTGTGGAAGACAGGGTACAGCACGGGGTCATGTTCTCTTAGGCTGGTGAGATACCTGCCTTTCTGCTCAGTTTGTAGGGCACCTGCTCGTTTCTGAATTACCTCTGCTTCACTCAGATGAGCATCAGCAACGGACAGATTAAAAATTGTTTGTGTGGTTTTAACAAATACCTGGATCTTTTCTCCAGAATACGATTAATTCCTTTTGCAATTTTTATTCCTATTTTATTCCTCTAGCAATTTTAGGGTTAATTTTACCTCCTTTCCCCTCTCTCAAAACACAGACGTATATACTTAGGTACATGCACATACGCATACCCCATCAAAATTATTTCAGCATAAGAATGAATACCATGAACCAGAAGTTTGGCATCCCTACTCCAGTGAAAGCTGACTGCCACCTATGGGTAAGAGCTCGTGTTAACATATTTCAATAAAATTTTAATATTATTCTTTGCAATTAATTCCATTTGTAATTATCTAGCAGGACAGCGTTTTGATTCATTTGCTGTATATTTTGTCAACAACCATCACTGCTCATCCTCTGAAAGTTGGATATTAAAACCAACTCCCTTACGAAGGAGCATCAGCTTTATGAGGAGTAAAAAAAAAAGGGGTATGACGTTCTTATTTTTCTTACTCTGAATAAGGAATACACACAAGTACCTTAATTCCCCACATAAAGAAAAGAGAATGCTGCACAGCTAGGTACATTGTATTTGATAACGCTGCATTTGACTACTGTAATTTTGAAGTTTAGCCATCTCAAGGTTTTAATATTTTGCTTACTGCTTTCTTTTACTAAACACATAAAAATAGCTTAGCTATGCAGTCTTATGAAAATGTGTATATCATCAGTATGTCATAGTAATTTTCTATTCAAAATTTTTCATTTTTCAGAGTAAAATGAAAGCTAAGTGGGGGAAGGGAGGCAATAGAAAAATGTATGGCTTGATTATGTAAGCCTCGATTTTTCTGATAATCAGTCTATGTAGCATTTACTTAGAAAACTCAAAAGTACAGACTGTAAAGAGAAACTTACTGTATCAAAAATATTTTTTTTTTCAGTGCTTTTAGGTACTTAAAAGCAAAACAGATGACAATTCTGTGTATCTGACTACCAAAGAGAAAAATGCTAGGTTACAGCTGCTATACCGTAGTAAGCTGCATTAAAATGGACATCACTACCTATTCCTCAGAAATACCATACGTAAAAATAGCTGGAAGTTTAGAAAATTAATGTATAGATTTCAGCCTGGGAAAACATCATTTTGCTCCAGCAAACAGAAGCTAATTGTAGCTGTTATATTTCTCTTTTTGGGGTAGGGACATAGTATTTCTGAAAGAAGAGAGGAAGTATTGACTTACAAAAGGGAAAATTATATTAAAAGGGTTAGCAACTAACACAAACTAAGAATGAGTCTGATATTAATTTTTTTAAATCTCCCTTTTAAAGTAATCTTAGTCTTGGGCCTTCTCATTTGTATTCTACTTTATTAAATACGATAATCAGCCTATTTTTAAAAAATGAAATAAACATTTACACTTGTGCTTACCTCATGCATTTTCATCACTTTATTACTAAACTTACATTATAAACTTATGAAATACTGTAATGGCAGTCAGTAAATGCCACTTCAGTATCAGAGGTTATCACATCACCATCTCATGCTTGCTCTCCGACAGCATCAGTATCCTTCATAACCTACGTAATTCAGACCTTTATGGTAAAATCTTTGTGCTTCATAGACAAAAGAATCTTGTAGCTAAAGTAACTCTGCTCCACAGTAATATGTTTGTGATGCATTTTCCTTATTACTTCTGAATGGACAATTTTAGACATTGAAAAAACAGCATTCTCCAATTTACTTCCTTGAGTCCACTCTGGCTACTGAATCAAGCTGTCAACTGTCCAGTAACATTGCCTTGCATTTGCAAACCACAGTTAAAATTTAACCCACTTCATTTTCTTGGATGGGAACTTCATATCACATAGAAATTATTCCTTATCATGTTTGATGAATCCAGCTTAAAACAAAACACCAGAACTGCATGAACATCTGTGACAAATGACTTCTCTCAGCCATTCTGCTCTTCCTTATTTAATCTCCCACTGCAGTACAATTTAGTAGTTATACTGTTTTATAGTGCAGACCTCCTCCCACCAATGTACTGCTTGCAAAAGAAATTAAAAAAAAAAAAAAATTTGCCATGTGTCATACCAAAACCTGAACAGAATACAGTTGAACCTTTTAAAATAATTATGAATAGGAAAAGGGAAATAAACAATAAGCTAGTATCCAAAATTTACAAGAGCAACCAGAAGGTAAAAAAACAGTAAAAATGCAAGAGGATTGTTAAACTAATAGGTCTATTAATAGAATATGAAATCAAACCTGCCTTTCTTGGTGACACATCACTGAGTTACTACTTGTATACTTCTACAGGTATGAAGTAAGAGCAAAATTTTTTTCTATGCAGTTAGTACTACAAATTTTGAAATATTCCTTTTTTAGTGTCCTTAAAACCGAGGCCTTGTTAAAGGACAGGGTACTTGGGTATATCTCTGTGATACTGCAAAGCCTGGACAGGTTTCTCCTGATTTTTTTTTCCACCAATGATCTCGATCTTTGATAGCAGGGGAGAAAAAAAAAATTAAAAAATCAGGCAGTGCACCTAATTCTCTGAAGTGCTTGTTGTTATGTTTATGCCTTCACAAAAAGACAAGGAAAATTCCACTTCCCAAGTAAAGACATACAGAACACCATAGTTTTAAAAAATTATTCTTTCTGGTTTATGTAGATGTCTCATCCATTTCACTTGAATGCTGCTTATACTGTATAACATAGCTTTTACTTTAAATAATAGTACTTAATGCCTATATGGATTTTTTGTTATTTAATAGCTTTGCTAGATTGGTCATGCATTTTTTACTATGCTACCTATCTTTTCAGTACTTAGTTGTATGCCTGTGTTTTCCAAAAGACATTCAGAATATTACTGCATTCCAGTCTATTCCACTGTGTTTTAACACTGGAGGAGTGCATTCGGATACTCATAATACAGCACGCTTCCAGAAGCAACTGAGCAAAAAAACCAGATTACCTTGTGACAGACTGCAATGAATGGGACTTTCTTCTCATGGGGAAAAGAAACTCTTGGTTCACAAAAATGTGTTTAATAGCTGGGAAAGGGAGCAATGCACCTGGAACTGACTCATTGCGAATTCCAGAAATGCAAGGAGCCTCACAAAAAGTCTGCGGTTACCTTGTTTTCCAAGTAACCACACAGAGCTGACAGCTATTAACAGCAGCAAGGACTTGCATAACGAGGACTGGAAGGAAGGCTTAGTGCTATCCATGCCGGAGTGATTTAAAGAGAATGAAGGCACGTATTTCTTTATGATGCATTATGTAACAACACAGAGGGCAATCTGAAGCATTCAAAAAAAATACAGGACCCGCATTTGATCTTATACTTGTTAGTTATCACACAAATATTTCATCATGTGTACACCTTAAGGCTTATGAAACACCTGACTTAGGAATGTTAGTGGGTACATTGGTACAAATGAGTTTGAAGTGCTTTAGATGACATATTTTATGTTTTGTACATGTTTAGGAAAATATGATAGGTCCTATAATTCATTTTCTTCAAACTTCTGCAACACATGCAATCTCAGATAAAATTGTCAAAATCAGTGATAGCTGGACCTTCTGGTTCACGTTAGTCTGAAGAGAAAACTGCTGTTGAGCTGACACATTGATAGATTACAAGTTCTGCTGAAGAATAGCTAAAAATGGTGATTCAATCTTGTTGCTACTATGTAAGAATAATAACAGCAGTGGAGATGTTACTCATGATATCATGTCTTTTATCGAAACCCTAAATGGTTCTGGTGCATCGAACACATTTGCTTCCTGAGAGCTTCTGGCTCTAGAAAATAGCAGTGTAAGTAAAGGAAACTAAATTGGCCTATAGAAACAAACAAACAAACAAACAAAAACAACCAAAACCAGTATGAGCTTGTGCCCTAATTTATTTAAACATAGAGATCAGATTATAAAAAGACTGACTTTTAAGGGTAGGGTATTTTTCCTCTTTTTTTTTTTTTTTTTTAACAGTAGAGATGCAGGTCTTGTAATGGTGAAATGGAGAGCTAGGACGATTACGAAACACAAGTAACATGAAGGGCAAATCTGACTGGAAGAGAGGGAGAATATTATTCCAATTATTTAAAACTTCGCTGGGTTAGTTCCTTAACTAGCTTAAATCAATACAGCTCCCCTGAAATAAATAAGGTGATACAGATTCACCTGAGAAGTATCTAGCATACCTATATGCCGTAAGATAAAGCAGACCATCATCTTCTGTTAGGACAGTAAACAGAAAACACATGTGGAGAGCCATCTTCTCTAAACAGCTCTTTAATCTTCAGATATGCGAAAGAGAACTTTTAAAAGAGGTACCTTAAGTGCTTCTGCTACTCTACCCCCACTCCCCTATTGATCTGAACTTGCTGGTCATTTATTATGAAGTGAAGTCAGGTTTAAACACTGACTTCAGTCCTTCAGTGCTTCATACTTCCCTGTACTGCTGCAAATCACCACGGAAGGCTCAAGATGGAGGGAATGGGGCCTTGGTGACTTCTGCCTTCCTCCCACAGACATCACCGAAAGCTCGTGGCACTTACTTCTGATTCATCCAAGGAGTTCTGCAACAACAGAAGGGGAAACAAGGCTTCACAGTCCTCATCCTTCACTGAGAGGGATAACAGGTAAGGTGAAGGAGGAATCAGAAACATTGGGGGGGGAGGGGGGTGGCAAATTCTTCTTACAGGCTCCCTTCTCCCAAAGGGAAAGAAACCTTGACATAATCTTCATCACATCACAAAGACGTATACTGCTAGGCATCTCAGATTTCAGATAATTCAGTTGATTTGTTTCAGCGAAGGATAAAGTATTCTTTGAATTTTTATTTTTACTTTTACCAGGGCCTCTCCAGCAAGTATTTGCAGCTTCTCCTACAATAATTAATGTTTCACGTTCCAGTTCTTGATCTTTAAAAAAAAATCTCCCCAGAAAACAGTGACTTAAGTTTTGGCTTACATTGGAGGATGAATGGAAAAAAAGGCTAAGAAAAGCAGCAAGGCAGAAAGTTCATCACCTTGCTCTAAAAATGTAGGCAGAGACAGAAACTGACATTAAATCCAAGAAATGTCTCAACCCTGTTCTGTGTTCTGCCTACGGTTCTTAGACACGCTTTTGCCTTTTGAGTATGCACACCGACATCTTTAGTACATTCAGGCAACGTATTAACACATTGTGATCATGGAAAGAAGCAAGTCAGAAACATTTGGGGAGTGTGAAGCAGTAAACAATAACCATGTGGAAATGTTTCAGGCAGCACTATCAGGGCTTGACAGGAAAGTAGATTTATACATTCTCCTTTCAAGCTTGTAAGCTTGGTAACAAGTGAAATGAGTTAAATCTTCTGAGTTTGGGACGCAACTGAATTTTGTTTGTTCCACGATGCTATGCAGCTCTCAAATATAAGAACTGTTGCAGATGCAAGTCTGCTTTCCGGACATGCCTGGCAGTGACAGGCTGCGGCATGGCAGGGGGAGCCCCAGGTAATTTTGGGGTCAGCGCCTGGTGATGCGCGGCCCAGCAGGTATCCAGCCCGCCTTACGTAAGGATTTAATTTTCCTTAGGCTACATCTCGCCGCCCCACAAGGCGAAGGAGCAGAGGCAGTTACACCTCCCCGCGCAGCGCCAGTCCCGTGCCAGGCCCAATATCCACATCCTCCTATTATTTTTATAATTTTTTTTTTTTTCCTCTCTC